>NW_019950733.1:0-7529 GCF_002910315.2 Salvelinus sp. IW2-2015 | reverse complement strand
TCATATATACAGTTGAAGTCGGAAGTTTACATACACTTAGGTTGGATTCATTAAAACTCGTTTTTCAACCACTCCACATATTTCTTGTTAACAAACTATAATTTTGGCAAGTCGGTTTAGGACATCTACTTTGTGCATGACACAAGTCATTTTTCCAACAATTGTTTACAGACAGATTATTTCACTTATAATTCACTGTATCACAATTCCAGTGGGTCAGAAGTTTACATACACTAAGTTGAAAGTGCCTTTAAACAGCTTGGAAAATTCCAGAAATTATGTCATGACTTTAGAAGCTTCTGATAGGCTATATAACATAATTTGGTCAATTGGATGTGTACCTGTGGATGTATTTCAAGGCCTACCTTCAAACTCAGTGCCTTTTTGCTTGACTTCATGGGGAAATTAAAAGAAATCAGCAAAGACCTCAGAAAAAATTGTAGACCTCCACAAGTCTGGTTCATCCTTGGAGCAATTTCTAAACGCCTGAAGGTACCATGTTCATCTGTAAAAAATATTAGCAAGTATAAACACCATGGGACCAGGCAGCCGTCATACCGTCCAGGAAGGAGACGTGTTCTGTCTCTAGGATGAACGTACTTTGGTGTGAAAAGTGCAAATCAATCCCAGAAAAACAGCAAAGGACCTTGTGAAGATGCTGGAGGAAACAGGTACAAAAATATCTATATCCACAGTAAAACGAGTCCTATATCGACATAACCTGAAAGGCCGATCAGCAAGAAGCTCCAAAACTCCATAAAAATAGCCAGACTACTGTATGTACTATCCTCTATATGGTTTGTGGGTATATATAGTATGCACTATACTGTTTGTGGGTATATACAGTGTCTTCGGAAAGTATTCAGACCCCTTGACTTTTTTCACATTTTGTTACGTTACAGCCTTATTCTAAAATGGATTAAAAAAATAAAATAAATACTCAGCAGTCTACACAGAATATCCCATAATGACAATGCGAAAACAGGTTTTGAAAAATGTTTTTGCAAATGTATTAAAAATAAATAACAGAAATACCTTATTTACATAAGTATTCAGACTCTTTGCTATGAGACTCGAGATTGAGCTCAGCTGCATCCTGTTTCCATTGATCATCCTTGAGATGTTTCTATAGCTTGATTGGAGTCCAGCTGTGGTAAATTCAATTGTTTGGTCATGATTTGTAAAGGTACACACCTTTCTATATAAGTTCCCACAGTTGACAGCGCATGTCAGAGCAAAAACCAAGCCATTAAGTTGAAGGAATTGTCCAAGACATGACTATGTTAAGGCACAGATCTGGGGAAGGGTACCAAAAAATGTCTGCAGCATTTAAGGTCCCCAAGAACACAGTGGCCTCCATCATTCCTAAATGGAAGAAGTTTGGAACCTCCAAGACTCTTCCTAGAGCTGGCCGCCCGGCAAAACTGAGCAATTGGGGGAGAAAGGCTTTAGTCAGGGAGGTGACTAAGAACCCGATGGTCACTCTGACAGAGCACCAGAGTTCCTCCGTGGAGATGGGAGAACCTTCCAGAAGGACATCTATCTCTGCATTACTCCACCAATCAGGTCTTTATGGTAGAGTGGCCAGACGTGTCACGACTTCTACCGAAGGTAACTCCTCTCCCTGTTCGGGCGGCGCTCGGCATCGCCGGTTTACTAGCCGCCACCGATCCCTTTTTCCTTTTCTGGTTGTTTTGTCTGTGTTCGTTTTCACACCTGGTTTCAATTGCGTTTATTTCTGTGTGTATATAGGGCACCTGTTACCTGCCTTATTTCGTGCGGGATTAAGCTTGTGGGTATTTTTGCGCTCGTTTATCGTTGGTATTTCTTGTTCTCGTTATTTTCGGAACTGAGTTTGTTCCTCCGTGCGTTTGGCACGAGTTTCGGTTTTGTTTTCACTGATCTGCTCTGTGAACTGTGGGACCTTTTATAGACGGATCTGTGCCAATTTTGTATTGGTGGACTATGTATATATAATTATTATATTAAACACGCTTCTCAGTATCCCTGCTCTCCTGCGCCTGACTCCTACACCTCTCCCGAGACGCACCTTATCACAAGACGGAAGCCACTCCTCAGTAAAAGCCACATGTCAGCTTGCTTGGAATTTCCCAAAAAGTCACCGAAAGACTCTCAGACCATGAGAAACAAGATGCTCTGGTCTGATGAAACCAAGATTGAACTCTTTGGCCTGAATGCCAAGCGTCACGTCAAGAGGAAACCTGGCACCATGCTACAGTGAAGCATGGTGGTGGCAGCATCATGCTGTGGGGATGTTTTTCAGCTGGAGGGACTGGGAGACTAGTCAGGATTGAGTCAAAGATGAATGTAGCGAAGTACAGAGGGGTCCTTGATGAAAACCTGCTCCAGAGCACTCATTACTCAGACTGTGGTGAAGTTCACCTTGCAACAGGACAACAACTCTAAGCACACAGCAAGACAACGCACCGGAGTGGCTCGGGACAAGTCTCTGAATGTCCTTGATGGCCCAGCCAGAGCCCGGACTTGAACCCGATCAAAACATTTCTGGAGAGACCTGAAAATAGCTGTGCAGCACGCTCCCCATCCAACTGACAGAGCTTGAGAGGATCTGCAGAGAAGAATGGAGAAACTCCCCAAATACAGGTGTGCCAAGCTTGTAGCGTCATACCCAAGAAGACTCGAGGCTGTAATCATTGCCAAGGTTGCTTCAACAAAGTACTGACTAAAGGGTCTGAATATTTATGTAAATTGTGATATTTCAGTGTTTATATTTAATACAATTGCAACAATTTATATAAAAAATATATTTTTTTTAATAAGGCTGTAACGAAACAAAATGTGGAAAAAGGCATGGGTCTGAATACTGTCTGATCTGTCTGCTAGCAGTAGATCATTCCTGTCTGTCATGCCATGCCATAGATCCATTCCCTGTCTGGTCGTGTCCATGGCAGTAGATCCATCCCTGTCTGGTCGTGTCCATGGCAGTAGATCCATTCCCTGTCTGGTCGTGCTTCAACGCAGTAGATCCATTCCCTGTCTGGTCGTGTCCAACCCAGTAGAATCCATTCCCTGTCTGTTCGTGTCCAACAGTAGATCATTCCTGTCTGGTCGTGTCCAACCAGTAATCCATCCCCTGTCTGGTCGTGTCCAACCACTAGATCCATTCCCTGTCTGGTCATGTCCATGGCAAGTAGATGCATCCCCTGTCTGGTCGTGTCCATGGCAGTAGATCCATTCCCTGTCTGGTTGTGTCCAACCAGTAGATCCATTCCCTGTCTGGTCATGTCCAACCAGTAGATCCATTCCCTGTTTTGTCGTGTCCAACCAGTAGATCCATTCCCTGTCTGGTTGTGTCCAACAGTAGATCCATTACCTGTCTGGTTGTGTCCAACCAGTAGATCCATTCCCTGTCTGGTCGTGTCCACCAGTAGATCCATTCCCTGTCTGGTCATGTCCAACCAGTAGATCCATCCCCTGTCTGTCATGTCCAACCAGTAGATCCATTCCCTGTCTGTTCGTGTCCATGGCAGTAGATCCATTCCCGTGTCTGGTCGTGTCCATGGCAGTAGATCCATCCCCTGTCTGGTCGTGTCCAACCAGTAGATCCATTCCTCTGTCTGCCGTGTCCAACCAGTAGATCCATTCCCTGCCTGGTCTTGTCCAACCAGTAGATCCATTCCCTGTCGCGTGTGTCCAACCAGTAGATCCATTCCCTGCTGGTTGTGGTCCAACCAGTAGATCATTCCCTGTCTGGTCGTGTCCAACCAGTAGATCCATTCCCTGTCTGGTCGTGTCCATGGCAGTAGATCCATCCCTGTCTGGTCGTGTCCAACCAGTAGATCCATTCCCTGTCTGGTCATGTCCATGGCAGTAGATCCATCCCCTGTCTGGTCGTGTCCAACCAGTAGATCCATTCCCTGTCTGGTCGTGTCCAACCAGTAGATCCATTCCTGTCTGGTCGTGTCCAACCAGTAGACCATTCCCTATCTGGTCGTGTCCAATCCAGTAGATCATTCCCTGCCTGGTCGTGTCCAACCAGTAGATCCATTCCCTGCCTGGGCATGTCCATGGCAGTAGATCCATTCTGTCTGGTTGTGTCCAGTAAAAAAGTCCTGATTAACAATAAGATCCTAATTATCCTGCATATAGTGGCTTCTTGTCAACGGTGATGCACTTGTGTGAGATCTAGGAAGTTAAACCAAATCTCTCAGACATGCTGGCCAGCCAGTCTTCACGGACCACTGGAGACTGGCTTATTTTACTGGCTTATTGCTGATATGATGAGCAGGAAGACGCTTCCCATCAGTGTCAGCTTATCTAACCCAAACCTCATTTTCATTTATCAAACCTGAGTGACTGGCGCGTACAGTTCAAGGCACAAAATACCAACTTATCTTATCCAAAGGATGATTAAAAGGCCAGATTTAACACCACAGAGACAGGTGTGCCTTAGTTTCACCTACCAGGAGAAAATCACAACAAAAGCCAACAGAGCCATCACCACAAACTGGCAAGAGCTTCACAAACAAGCCGCAGAGCCATCACCACAATGCCGCAGAGCCATCACCACAAAGCCAGAGCCAGCCACACACGGAGAGCGCATGAGCACACACAAAGCCAGGCAGAGCTATCCCCACAAAGCCGGCGGAGCATCCTCACAAGCCGGGCAGAGCTATCAACCAGCAAAAGCCGGCCGAGCTATCCCACACAGCCGGCAGAGCTATTCACCACAAAGCCGGCAGAGCCACCACCACAAAGCCGGGCAGAGCCATCACCACAAAGCCGGCAGAGCCATCCACCACAAAGCCGGGCAGGAGCTATCCCACAAAAGCCGGCAGAGCTATCACCACAAAGCGGGCCAGAGCCACACACAAGCGGGCAGAGCTATCACACAAAGCGCAGAGCCATCACCCACAAAGCCGGCAGAGCATCCAAACACTCTCCACAAAGCGGGCAGGAGCCATCCCACAAAGCCGCAGAGAGCTATTCCCCACAAAGCCGGCAGAGCCATCCAAAGCGCAGACCACCAAAAGCCGGCAGAGCTCCTCACCACAAAGCCGGCAGAGCTGCATCACCACAAAGCCGGCAGAGCCATCACCAAAAGCAGGGCAGAGCCATCACCACAAAGCAGGGCAGAGCATCAACCACAAAGCAGGGCAGAGCCATCACCACAAAAGCCGGCAGAGCCATCACCACAAAGCCGGCAGAGCCATCACCAACAAAGCAGGCAGAGCCATCAACCACAAAGCAGGGCAGAGCCATCACCACAAAGCAGGGCAGAGATCCCACATGCACACCAGCACCACAAAGCGGGCAGAGCCATCACCACAAAGGCAGGGCAGAGCCATCACCACAAAGCCGGCAAGAGCCATCACCACAAAGCCGGCAAGAGCTATCACACAAAGCCGGCAGTGCCATACCAACAAGTGCCGGCAGAGCTATCCCACAAAGCCGGCAGGGACACGTTTATGCATCCTAAATGGCCACCCTATACCTAGCGCACTACTTTGACCAGAGAACACACGTGCCATATGGGACGCATCAATGGGTTCGAAGCATCAGACGGGTTGTTTCATTCACCTGAAGCGGTTGCCTCGGGAACATCACACTGTCACACTAATAACAGTTCTGATATCATGCTACAGAACACCGACTGGAGGGGTTACCAGAGGCCCCTTAATCACAAACTGACTGGAGGGGTTTACCACAGAGGCCCGTTAATACAACTGACTGAGGGGTCACAGAGGACCTAATACAAACTGACTGGAGGGGTGTACACAGAGGCCTCTTAATACAACTGACTTGAGGGTTACAAGAGCCCTTAATACAACTGACTGGAGGGGTACACAGAGGCCTTAATACAACTGACTGGAGCGGTTACACGAGGCCCTTGAATACAACTGACTGGAGGGGTTACAACAGAGGCCCTTAATACCAACTGACTGGAGGGGTTACACAGAGGCCCTTAATACAACTGACTGGAGGGGTCAGCAGAGAGGCCCTTCAATACAACTGACTGGAGGAGGTTACACAGAGGCCCCTTAATACAAACTACCGTGGAGGGGTTACAGAGAGGCCCTGAATACAACTGACTGGAGGGTTACACAGAGGCCCTTTAATACACGACTGGGGGTTACAGAGCCCTTAATACAACCTGACTTGGAAGGGGTTACAGAGGCCCTTTAATACCAACTGACTGGAGGGGTTTACACAGAGGGGGGCCCGGTTAATACAAACTGAACTGGAGGGGTTCAGAGCCTAAACACGACGGGACGAGGCCCTTAATACAACTGACTGGAGGGGTACACAGAGGCCCTTAATACAACTGACTGGAAGGGGTTACACAGAGGCCCTTAATACAACTGACTGGAGGGGTTACCACAGAGGGGCCTTCACTTACGGAGTTACCAGCCTAAATTTGACAGCCCAGACCTAATACTGACTGGAGGGTAAGGGTAAAATGACGGGGACAGAGGCCTTAATACAACTGACTGGAGGGTGTACACAGAGCCCTTAATACAACTGACTGGAGGTGTACACAGAGGCATAAATGACGGTACACGAGGCCCTTAAATACAACTGACTGGAGGGTACACAAGCCCCTAATACAACGAACCTGAGGTGTTACACAGAGTCCTTATTACAACTGACTGGCAGTGGGTTACACAGAGGCCCTTAATAAACAATGACTGAGGTGTTACACAGAGGCCTCTAATACAACTGACTGGAGGTGTTTACACGAGGCCCTTAAGACAACTGACTGGAGGGGTTTACACAGAGGCCCTTAATACAACTGACTGAGGTGTTACACAGAGGCCCTTCAATAAACTGACTGGAGGTGTTACACAGAGGCCCTTTAATACAACTGACTGGAGGGTTACCAGAGCCCTTAATACAACTGACTGGAAGGGGTTCACAGAGGCCCTTAATACAACTTGACTGGAGTGTTACACAAGAGGGCCCTTAATACAAACTGACTGGAGGTGTTACACAGAGCCCTTAATACAACTGACTGGAGGGTGTTACAAGAGGCCCTTAACTACAACTGACTGGAGGGGTACAGGAGCTTATCCAACCCGGAGGACAGAGGCCCTTAATACAACTGATGGAGGTGTTACACAGAGGCCCTTAATACACACTGAACTGGAGGTGTTACACAGAGCCATTAAATACAAACTGACTGGATGGTTACAGAGCAGGGCTACCTACGAGGTCAGCAATAAACTGACTGGGAGGGGTTACGAGAGGCCCTTAAGACAACTGACTGGAGGGGTTACACAGAGGCCCTTAATAAACAACTGACTGGAGGGGTACACAAGAGGCCCTTAATACAACTACTGGAGGGGTCACAGAGGCCCTGAATACAACTGACTGGAGGGGTACACAGAGGCCCTGTAATACAACTGACTGGAGGGGTTACAGAGAGGCCCCTTAATACAACTGAACGGTGAGGGTTACACCAGAGCCCTTAATACAAATGACCTGGGTGAGGCCGAAACTCAGGTACACAGAGGCCCGAATACAACTGACTGGAGGGTTAATCTCTC
>NW_019950732.1:0-7530 GCF_002910315.2 Salvelinus sp. IW2-2015 | reverse complement strand
ATAGTTTAAACATTTTAAAGGCATTGTCAGCTAAAACCTTTGGCAATATGTTAGAACAGCTGAAAACTGTTGACTGATTAAATAGCAAACAACTTGGCCTCTTAGACAGTTGAGTATCTGGAGCACAGCATTTGTATGTCTTTACAGTCTCAAAAAGACCTTCCTTCTGAAAAACTCAAATAAATATATTCTTTTCCTGAGAAAGAACAGGCTATTCCATGCGTGAATCTGCCAAAGAAACTTAAGTATTCGTACAAACGCTGTGTCTATCCCTCATCAGAACGCGGCAAACTGGCCGAACCAGAATAGAAAAGATGGGAGGCCCCGGTGCACAACTGAGCAAGGAGGACAATCATTAGAGTGTCTATTTGAGAACAACGCTCACAATATCCTCACTGGCAGCTTCATAAATAGTACCCGCAGAACACAGTTTCAAACGTCAAAGTGAAAGGCAACTCCGGGATAGCCTTACACTATATCACTATACTTGGTAAGTATAAAATAGAATATGTCCACTCATCATTTTCTCTGTCGATTAATGTTTTCCTGTTCCTATTTGATAATGAAGTAATGCTATAAAACTGTAAGGTGTAGAATAATAATGCATGTTGTTTAATCCACGGCTTCATTCCTCCTCCGCTCTCCCCCCCTCTATTAGTTAAGTCGCATTTGCAAGGCACAGCGGGTTATTAGCGTCTAATACTAGAAAAGTAAAAAAGCACACGTATACCTTCCAGAAGGTGGGTCCATGACCACTGTCTAGATCAGACAGAAGAAAGGATAGACAAGAGTTAGTCTTGATTGCAAATGGAAATCACCTCACGCGCACAATGTCCATCCAACTTTAACTTTCTATTCATGAAATCAGGGTCACGTTCAGTTGGGCACTCATACCCAGGATCAAACCATGTACTTATCAATCCTTATTCTCTCAAACAAAAATAACTGCTCTACGGTTACTTACCTATGGTGTAACACCGCATAGGTTATCAGCCAGTAGATGACATTGAATAAACATTTAACTGTCTGAGATGAGTGGGGAGGAAGTGTGAATGAAGAATCGGTTGGTGGAATACTTTTGTTGTTCACACTGATATTCCTTCACACTGGACGTGTCTTACACTGACCCAGTTCTGGTACAGTAACAGTGATACTTGGGAGTGTAAACGACGTTTGGTGTGTGTGTTGTGGTTGTTGTTTGTGTGTTGTGTTGTGTTGGTGTGTGTGTTGTGTGTGTGTTGGTGTTTTTTTGTGTGTTGTGTGTATGTGTGTGGTCTGGTGGTTACGTACTTCGGGTGAATAGCAGCTGTGCTGTATCTGCTCACAAGTTTAGGGAAAGCCAAACCACAATTCACGTCAATACCAAATACGGAAAACCCACAAGGCAGGTAGTGTGCCACAGTGTGTTGATCCAGTTCTGTAAACACCCTCTGAACTCAAGTGTGGTGATTCAGTGTCATTCAGGTAAACACACACCTAACTTGGATTAGCTAACACAACGTGCCATTGGAACACAGGAGTGATGGTTGCTGATAATGGGCCTCTGTACACCTATGTAGATATTCCATAAAATCTGCCGTTTCCAGCTACAATAGTCATTTACAACATTAATACTGTATTTCTGATCAATTTGATGTTATTTTATTGGACCAAAAATTAGCTTTTCTTTCAAAAACAAGGACATTTCTAAGTGACCCCAAACTTTTGAACGGTAGTGTACAGTTTACATACACCTTAGCCAAATACATTTAAACTCAGTTTTTCACAATTGCATTTAATCCTAGTAAAAATTCCGTCTTAGGTTAGTTAGGATCACCACTTTATTTTAAGAATGTGAAATGTCAGAATAATAGTAGAGAGAATGATTTATTTCAGCTTTTATTTCTTTCATCACATTCCCAGTGGGTCATAAGTTTACATACACTCAATTAGTATTTGGTAGCATTGACTTTAAATTGTTTAACTTGAGTCAAACATTTCAGGTAGCCTTCCACAAGCTTCCCACAATAAGTTGGGTGAATTTTGGTTCATTCCTCCTGATAGAGCTGGTGTAACTGAGTCAGGTTTGTAGGCCTCTGTGCTCGCACACACTTTTTCAGTTCTGCCAACAAATATTCTATACGATTGAGGTCAGGGCTTTGTGATGGCCACTCCAATACCTTGACTTTGTTGTCCCTGCATTTTGCCACAACTTTGGAAGTATGCTTGGGGTCATTATCCATTTGCGACCAAACTTTAACTTCCTGACTGATGTCTTGAGATGTTGCTTCAATATATCCACATAATTTTACTTCCTCATGATGCCATCTATTTTGTGAAGTTCACCAGTCCCTCCGGCAGCAAAGCACCCCCACAACATGATGCTGCCACCCGTGTGCTTCACGGTTGGGATGGTGTTCTTCAGCTTGCAAGCATCCCCCTTTTTCCTCCAAACATAACGATGGTCATTATGGCCAAACAGTTGTTTATTTCTTTCACCAGACCATAGGACAGTTCTCCAAAAAGTATCATCTTTGTCCCCATGTGCAGTTCCAAACCGTAGTCTGGCTTTTTTTGGCGGTTTTGGAGCAGTGGCTTCTTCCTTGCTGAGCGGCCTTTCAGGTTATGTCGATATAGGACTCTTTTTACTGTGGATGTAGATACTTTTGTATCTGTTTCCTCCAGCAACTTCACAAGGTCCTTTGCTGCTGTTCTGCGATTGATTTGCACTTTTCGCACCAAATTATGTTGACAGAACGCGTCTCCTTCCTGAGCGGTATGACGGCTGCGTGGTCCCATGGTGTTTATACTTGCGTACTATTGTTTGTACAGATGAACGTGGTACCTTCAGGCATTTGGAAATTGCTCCCAGGGATGAACCAGACTTGTGGAGGTCTACAATTATTTTCTGAGGTCTTGGTTGATTTCTTTTGGTTTTCCATTGATGTCAAGCAAAGAGGCACTGAGTTTGAAGGTAGGCCTTGAAATACATCCACAGGTACACCTACAATTGACTCAAATGATGTCAATTCGCCTATCAGAAGCTTCTAAAGCCATTACATTATTTTCTGGAATTTTCCAAGCTGTTTAAAGGCACAGTCAACTTAGTGTATGTAAACTTCTGACCCACTGGAATTGTGATACAGTGAATTATAAGTGAAATAATCTGTCTGTAAACAATTGTTGGAAACATTATTTGTGTCATGCACAAAGTAGATGTCCTAACTGACTTGCCAAAACTATAGTTAAGAAGACAATTGTGGAGTGGTTGAAAAATGAGTTTTTATGACTCCAACCTAAGTGTACGTAAACTTCCCACTTCAACTGTACATATTCACATGATGTTCATTGGAATCACCTTATCCGTGCTGATTCACGGTCTAACATTTTCTGTATCTATATAATACTTCTACCAAAGCATTTGCTATTCTTTGAAACTCTTGTGTTGCTGAAGCAGCTTTGATAAGGGATGCGTGCTGTTGTGTGTTAATAACAGATAGTGTACATCTGTCTGGTATCTATCAATACTTTCCCTTTAAAGCATAGGTGGTACTTTAATCTTTACTTCCCTAATCTGACTGTTAATTGCACAGAGATTGATTGATCACTTCCTGTTACTGGTCCTGTGTAGCGGAGGTGAAGAGGGTGGGAGACACTCTCCTAGGAATGGCCACTCAGTGTGTCCAGGTGAAGAACGTGGTGAAGACGTCCCCCCAGACCCTCTCTAACCTCTGCCTCAAGATCAACGTCAAGCTGGGGGGAATCAACAATATCCTGGTGCCCCACCAACGGTACTGGCCACCTGTGCCTGAGGATAAGACTGTGAATGGACCCAAACAAATATTTTTATCAGCTCAAAGCAGCCACCTTTATCTTTTGAATTAGTACCTTTTATAATATCCTATTTATCTCCTTTAAGTGTAGCATAAATCACTGAATACTAAAAACAACGTTTTGTCCCACATAAGCCAAAAGGAGCAGCTAATATTTTTTCCTAAAATTATGTTCCAATTCACAAATAAACATTTTATTCCACATATTCATCACTGCGATTAAACGTAATCCCAACTACTATATCATTGTAGTGAATCGTTGGTTTGTCAAAGAACTCATTCAAACTAATCAAATTATGTTCAAATGTATCCTTTTTGACCTGTGAAGCGGGCATCTCGTTTAAACAGTAAATTCACCTTTTTTGCCTTAGCCCTTACTTACAATGTCAGATGATCTTTTTCAAATACGTGTCTGTTATTCCTTGAGAATGTTTCTTTATTTGTACACAAATTCCAGTCAATTTCATCTCACCAATCAGTGGTCTTCCAATTTATGATTGACGATAAATGACATATTTGTGAAATCTAAACCTTCTTAATCATATTAGAGCACCCGTTTTTAACTCTGTCCTCATTTGTCACTCTCTCTTCCTCCACCGACGCTCATTATCCAGCAGCCAACATCTTCCTGGGGCGACGGTACACATCCCCCAGCTGGAACGTGGAAAGAAGCCTCCATCGCTCACGTGGAGTTCACTTAACTCCTATTGCCTATAACCAGAGTCTCAAACTCATTTTCCCAGGGCCATATTTAGATATTTTCTTACATTAACAACCATGGTCCACATTTACTAAAGACAACCGGCAGCCTGCACACTTAAATAGGCTCGCGGCCTCCACTCTCGTAGGACTACATGCTTTGAGACTTCTTGCTCTGTCCTCTTACTATTGTATCGCCACTGTATTCAAGGTCTATAATGTTTGTCCAAGCTAATCATTTGCTGCAGCCCTGGTTTTGTTTCTCACACACACAGCCACACCACACACACAACACACACACACACACACAACAACACACACACACACACACACACACACCACACGCTCTCTGCTCACCCTTTCTCCTCTACATTTCTCTCTCTCCCACCCTGGTTTCTCTCTTACATCTCTCTCTCTTCTCTCCTCCTCGTCCTCCCACCCTTTCTCTCTAATACTACATGCCTCTGCTTATCTCTTCTCCAGGTGTAGGCAGTTATGACGCCCACCCCTGCAATACTGTGCCACATCAGCGTCCAAGCCCACAAGTGATCCAGATCTGGCCTCTATGGTCGAGAATGCTGATTCCAAGTTTCTACAAGTCAACCCCCCTACAAGCCCACCCAGACATTACTTCTACAGGACGTGGAGTGTCAGAGCACAGTTCAGACAGGTTGATAAAGACCGGGGGGAGGACATCGCTGGACAAAAAAATTTAAGTCTCTCATCCACCTCCCCAGACTTCAAAACCAAGCAAAGTTTGCTTCAGAATTTGTCCCTCGTTAAATAAACTGTTAAAGTGAGAATCTACCTATCTGGTTAAGCGGTAAACCATTATGCACCATCAGAAGACTCCACTAACGAACATAGAAAACAAGCATCGCTGTGACCCTGATGTAAGGTAAACACTTATTTACCTCCCCTTAGGTCACAATGTGGTTTAAACGGGTGCAATAAAAGCCCATTATTTATCATCCGCGGCTCAACGACGTGCAACTAGGAAAAACTTGCCCATAACGGAGATGGAGACATTTCAAATCAATATCGTCAAGAAGAATGTTTTAACCCCGTTTTATCCCTCTCCCCACCCCAGTTTGTACTACGCACTGCTGGCCATCCGCCGACCTGCATTGCTTAGACGGGACTTACCAAGCCGCTATCACCTACATTCTGCGTCCGAAACCCACCACACCCCCTCTTCGTGCCGACCGCAACGAAAGTGACTGGGCCCACTTTTCCTTCCGGCCATCCCTCCCACTACCTTAATCATCTGAATAATTACCCATGCCTAGTCACACTATGGCGCCATCACACCCAAAAACTGGCACCTTTACATTTTCTTTTCTAACACCGTTCAACAGCTTTAGTAGGATGAGCGTAACCAGCCAAACTCACTACAGTTTTAACGCCAACTCGGTTTGCACGAGCAGTTGATAAGCCTTTATTAGCATTAGGGGGGGAACTGTGTGTTACAGAGTTATGCCGTTAGTCGCTTATTTACCGCTCTAAATGGCTTGTCCTAATTATCAATAGATTTCTGTCAATGGCCTGCTCTCCTCACCTCCCTAATAACTATATCTCCCTAAGAATTATAAGCATATAAGCACTGAATTGAATTGACGCGACCTCGGCTATCACAGAGTACGAAAATAGGCCGCGACAAGGGGGCAAATAGGCTCCAACACGGACCCTAACAAGGACTCACATGACCCACGTTGAGCCTTAAAGGAGAACCAAGATAGGGCTATTTCGATTTGATCACTGTTTAAGTGAAGGGGGAACTTTGGACGGACATGGAGAACAATTCAATTGAGTCATGAATTCTGGTCATTCTGTCAGACTACCCATCATTCAGAGCTTCGAGATAATGCGGCAGCGCAGTGCGACGCCCCACGCGTTAGGAGTTGGTCACGAGGTTAGGCCGTCATGTAAAAAGAATGTCATAAATCCGACTTGCCTAGGTTAAAAAGTAAATAGAAAAACATAAACAACTACATGCCTCCCGCCTTGATCGATGGTAAGTTCTCACCGTCTTACTCATCTTTCAAGATGAAGTCCAACGAAAGTAGCAGTGAATGAGAATGATGAAGCGTACTGCTTGTTGAATTAGAACATACGAAGGAACAAGATTGTTTTAAAACATTGCAAGTTATTAATAAATAAGCGAATCCCGGAAACTCGACACTTGCCTCTCGTTAGGCGGGGGGGGATTGGACGAGTGTAACATTCGCTGCTAGGAGCACCACGGTGACACGACGATGTCACGCGGAGGACAGCGACCGGCACCCTCATACGACATTGTTTATATTCAATGCAGGGCCCAGAGCATGTACGGACTAGGCTCCACGGATCAAGAGTCAGCCGCTGGTGGTGGTCTACATATCCGCTCTGCCAAGGATGGCACGCTAATATGTGGCGAAAAGAACACCGCGGCACATGTTGCATAACTGCGCTAGCAGGATGGACAGACTCTAACCAAGCACTGTCAAATCTAGGCGCTGTCGCTGCCTTCACGCAACCTTACACTCAGAATGACGGTCATTGAGATCAGTGTCTCAGGAGAGATATGGTCCTTTTAGTAAAGCACGATGCTTTCATACTGGAGCATACGCATAGCACTTTTTTCACACTGCGTGTTCTGTTTTTTGGAACGGAGCGCTGTAAAAACCCAGTTCCTTTCTACTTCTGAGACTGTCGCTTTCCTGGACATACCAAATACCTCATTTTCTTGGTTAGAAGTTCAGAAAAAAATTGCATAGCTCCTACATCAATATTTTGGCATCAAACTACTAGGGCCCGCTCCGTCACTAAATAGCCCTCATTGTCTAAGAATATACCCCAATTGTCATTGGCCTTCTACATCACTCTTTTATCCCACAGCTCCACTTAAATCCGACAAATAGAGCTCTGGCGTGGTAAGTTATGTATAACAGTACTGCTGTGCGACTGTTCCATCGCGCCACGGACGACAAAATAGATCAGTCCCTCCCACCTACCACTCCTTCTGCGGACGAAAACTGTC
>NW_019950731.1:0-7534 GCF_002910315.2 Salvelinus sp. IW2-2015 | reverse complement strand
ATGTACCTCCCCGCACAACATGTCTGTGCTCTTTCTTAATGAGGGAGATGTCACGGAACACGGACACGTCACCGGAGTCATCACAGGTATGTTTTTCTTTCCCCAGTGATCTAGAATGGTTAGACGTTGTACTTCATCTTCTATGAGGTGTTCATTCAAACTCTGACAAAGAGTGATACTCTCTAAGGTAGTTTTAATGCTCTTATACATTTGATAGCAAGGCGCTGCACGGGCGGCCTAGCCACCAAAACAACATCAAATGAAACTGCATCCATTGCATTTTTATTTATTTAACCAGGCAAGTCAGTTAAGAACAAATCCTTATTTAGAACGAACAGCCTCCCAGGGAACAGTGGGTTAACTGCCTTATTCAGGGCAGAACAACAGATTTTTACCTAGTCAGCTGGGGATTCAATCAACCTTTCGTTACTGGCCCAAGACTCTAACCACTAGGATAAATGCCCCTTATTACCAGACTAATGAGGTGGCGTATCTCTCAGGTTTACCTGAGAACACAGGGTACACAATCTGGGAGAAACATGCAGAGGTTCACCAGAGAGGAAACGAGTAGCCTTTTTCAACAGCAGCATCTGTGTAACACTAGGTTATTAGTCCTGTATTACTCCTGGTCCTGTATTACTCCTGGTCCTGTATACTCCTGGTACCTGTATTACTCCTGGTCGTAGAATACAACGGTCCTGTATTACTCCTGGTCTGTATTACTCCTGGTCCTGTATACTCCTGGTCCTGTATACTCCTGGTCCGTAGAATACAACGGTCCTGTTACTCCTGGTCCTTCTCCTGGTCCTGTATTACTCCTGGTCCTGTATTACTCATGGTCCGTAGAATACAACGTCTGTATTACCTGGTCCTGATTACCTGGTCCGTAGAATACAACGGTCCTGTATTACTCCGTCCGTAGAACACGGTCCTGTATTACTCTGCTGTATTACTCCTGTCCTTATTACTCCTGTCCTGTATTACTCCTTGGTCCTTGGAATACAACGGGTCTGTATTACTCTGTCCTGTATTACTCCTGGTCCTTGAATCAGCAGACCTGTATTACTTCCTGGTCCTGTATTACTCCTGTCCTGTATACTCCTGGTCCTGTATTACTCCTGGTCCTGTATTTACTCCTGGTCCTTGGAATACAACGGTCCTGTATTACTCCTGGTCTTGTATTATCCTGTCCTGTATTACTCCTGGTCCGTGGAATACAACGGTCCTGTATTACTACCGGGTCCTTGGAATACAGCAGTCCTGTACTTACTCCTGGTACCTGTATACTCCTGGTCCTGTATTACTCCTGGTCCTGTATTACTCCTGGTCCTTGGAATACAACGGTCCTGTGATTACTCCTGGTCTGTATTACTCCTGGTCCTGTATTACTCCTGGTCCGTGGAATACAACGGTCCTGTATTACTCCTGGTCCTTGGAATACAGCAGTCCTGTATTACTCCTGTCCTTATTACTCCTCTGGTCCTGTATTACTCCTGGTCTTTGGAATACAACGGTCCTGTATTACTCCTGATCCTGTATTACTCCTGGTCCTTGGAATACAACGGTCCTGTATTACTCCTGTCCTGATTACTCCTTGTCCTGTATTACTCCGGTCCTTGATTATCCCTGTCCTGTATTACTCCTGTCCTGTATTTTACTCCTGGTCCTTGGAATACGCAGTCCTGTCATTACTCCTGTTCCTGTATTACTCCTGTCCTTGGAATACAACGGCCCTGTATTACTCCTGGTCCTGTATTACTCCTGGTCCTTGTATTTACTCCTGGTCCTTGGATAAAAACAGTCCTGATTACTCCTGGTCCTGTATTACTCCTCTGGTCCTTGGAATACAGGCAGTCCTGTATTACTCTTGTCCTGTATTACTCCTGGTCCTTGGAATACAACGGTCCTGTATTACTCCTGGTTGCCTTGATACAACGGTCCTGTATTACTCCTGGTCCTGTATTACTTACCTGGTCCTGTATTTACTCTTGGTCCTGTATTACTCCTGGTCCTTGGATACAACGGTCCTGTATTACTCCTGGTTCTGTATATTACTCTGGTCCTGTATTACTCCTGGTCCTTGAATACAGCAGTCCTGTATTACTCCTGGTCCTGTATTACTCCTGGTCCTTGGAATACAACGGCCCTGTATTACTCCTGGTCCTGGTATTACTCCTGGTCCTGTATTTACTCCTGGTCCTGGAATCAGCATCCTGTATTACTCCTGGTCCTGTATACTCCTGGTCCTTGGAATACAGCAGTCCTGTATTACTCCTTCTGTATTACTCCTGTTGTCCTTGGAAATACAACGTCGTATTACTCCTGGTCTTGGATCAACGGTCCTGTATTACTCCTGGTCCCTGTATTACTCCGGTCCTGTATTACTCTTGGTCCTGTATTACTCCTGGTCCTTGGAATACAACGGTCCTGTATTACTCCTGGTCCTGTATTACGTCGCTGGTCCTGTATTACTCCTGGTCCTTGGAAACAACGGCCCTGTCTTACTCCTGGTCCTGTATTACTCCTGTCCGTGATATACCTGGTCCTGATATTACTCCTGGTCCTGTTATTATCCTAGTCCTGTTATTACTCCGGTCCTGTATTACTCCTGGCCTTTTCTCCTGGTCCTGTATTACTCCTAGTCCTGTATTTACTCCTGGTCCGTATTACTCCTGGTCCTGTATTACTCCTGCTCCGTGTATTACTCGCTGGTCCCTGTATTACATCCTGGTCCTTGAACAACGGTCCTGTATTACTCCTGGTCCTTTATTATCCTGGTCCTTAGAATACAACGGTCCTGTATTACTCCTGGTCCTGTTTACTCCTAGTCCTGTATTACTCCTGGTCCTGTATTACTCCTGGTCCTTTTTTACTCCTGGTCCTGTATTACTCCTGGTCCTGTATTACTCCTGTCCTGTATTACTCCTGGTCCTGTATACTCCTGGTCGTATTACTTCCTGGTCCTGTATTACTCCTGGTCTATTACTCCAGTCCTGTATTACTCCTGGTCCTGTATTACTCCTGTCCTGTATTACTCCTGGCTCCTGTATTACTCCTGGTCTTGGAATACAGCAGTCCTGTATTACTCCTGGTCCTGTATATACTCCTGGTCCTGTATTACTCCTGGTCCTTGAATACAGCAGGCCTGTATTACTCCTAGTCCTGTATTACTCCTGGTCCTGTATTACTCTGGTCCCCTGTATTTACTTCCTGTCCTGTATTACTCCTGGTCCTGTATTACTCCTGGTCCTTAGAATACAAACAGTCCTTATTATCCTTGTCCTGTATTACTCCTGGTCCTTAGAATACAAACAGTCCTGTAGTACTCCTGGTCCTGTATTACTCCTGGTCCTTGGAATACAACGGTCACACATGGCCTATTACATGTTTCAATATTATATATTTAAGTGCTAGAAGAGTAGAATGAAAACAGCATTGAATTCCAACCACCTGTCTAGATTGGCTGCTTTAGCCCTGTAGTTCCATTAATCACCTGGTCTAGAGTGGCTGCTATAGCCCTGTAGTTCTATTAAATCACCTGGTCTAGAGGCTGCTATTACCCGTGCCATTCCCTGTCTGATGGGTACTAGCCCTGTAGTTCCATTAATCACCTGGTCTAGGTGGCTTGCGTATAGCCCTGTAGTTCCATTAATAACCCTGGTCTGAGTGGCTGCTATAGCCTGTGAATTCCATTAATACCTGGTCGTAGAGTGGCTGCTATAGCCCTTCTGTAGTTCCATTAATCACCTGTCTGAGTGGCTGTATAGCCCTGTAGTTCCATAATCACCTGTCTAGAGCTGGCTGAATAGCCCCGTAGTCTATTAATCACCTGGTCTAGAGTGGCTGCTATAGCCCTGTAGTTCTTATTAATCACCGTTCTAGAGTGGGCTGATATAGCCCTGTAGTTAATTAATCACCTGGTCTAAGATGGCTTGATATTAGCCCTGTAGTTCCATGGATACCTGGTCTAGAGTGGCTTGATATAGCCCTGTAGTTATATTTAATTCACCTGGTCTGAGTGGCTGATATAGCCCTGTAGTTATATTAATCACCTGTCTAGAGTGGCTGATATAGCCCTGTAGTTCATTAATCACTGGTCTAGGAGTGGCTTGCTATAGCCCTGTAGTTCCATTAATCCCTGTCTAGAGTGGCTGATATGGCCTGTAGTTCTATTAATACCTGGTCTAAAGTTGGCTGTACTAGCCTGTAGTTCCTTTTAATCACCTGGTCTAAGTGGCTGATATACCCCCATTGTGCCATAACACTAATTGCCTCTTGTATCCAGAAGCTTGCTTTGACTTTTATTCTGTGAAATAACAGTAATCATGAGCCTAGGTACACGTTTTGGCAACAATTCTGGTTTGCCTGTCCGTGCCTGTAGCTCTGCGCATGACAGTATTCACATGCCACAACTTTGTTGATACTCGTTTGTTTGAATTATAATGACATTGGGTAGTTTTGTGGGTGTACCACTTCCAGTCAAACGTTTGGAACCACATACTCTTTCAAGAATGGGTTCTTATTTTTACTATTTCTACATTGTAGAATATCAGTGAAGACATCAAAACTATTGAAATAACACATATGAATAAAATGTAGTAACACAAAAAGTGTTGAAACCAAATCAAAATATATTAGTTTAGGATTCTTCAAAGTAGCCCACCCTTTGGCCTTGGATGATTGCTTTGCACACTCTTGGCATTCTCTTCACCAAGTTCATGAGGAATACTTTTCCAAACAGTCTGAAGCGAGATCTCCACATATGCTGACGCACTTATTGGCTGCTTTTTACTTCACTCGTGGTTCCAACTCATTCCCAAACCATTTCAATTGGGTTGAGAGTCGGGTGTTGTGGAGGCCAGTCATTCTGATTGCAAGCACTCCATTCACTCTCCGCCTCAACTCTCCGTCAAATAGCCCTTATCACGCCGTGAGGTGTGTTGGTCATTGTCCTGTTGAAAATAAAATACCACAATCACGACCAATGTATACAGCCTTGATTTGAACCAGGTTACAGTGACGCTCTTGCCACTGAGATTGCAGTGCCTTAAACTACGTGCACCACTCGGGAGCCCAATCCATTCCAGGTGACCTACCTCATAAAAGTGGTGGAGAGAATGCCAAGAGTGCTGCAAAGCTATCATCAAGGCAAAGGTGACTAGTTATTTGAAATATAAAATATAAAATATTTTGTTTAACACTGCTTTTGGTTACTACATGATTCCATATGTGTATTTAGTTTTGATGTCTTCACTATTATGTCTAAAATGTAGACAACAGTTGAAAAATTTGACTATTTTCACCAAAGTCCCAATCATTTCATAAGGAATTCAAAAAAACTTACAATCAATGTAAGGAATGATAAATGTCAAAAGGGTTATCTCCTCCCTTCGTGTGTAAAAGAGAATGCAAAACTATTACATTTGTGTAGCTTAAAAACCTCTTAAGGATCTCTACAGATCGGTGTCCCACCCTCGGGACGGTTGAGCTAACGTGCGCTAATGTCATTAGCATGACGTTGTAAGTAACAAGAACATTTCCCAGGACAACTTATATGGACAGAAAGCTTAAATTCTTGTTAATCTAACTGCATTGTCCAATTTACAGTAGCTATTACAGTGAAAACATACCATGCTATTGTTTGAGGAGAGTGCACAGTTATGTACTTGAAAATGTATATATTGACCAATAATGCATATTTGTGCAGACTTGATAGAACATTTTGAACAGAAATACAATGGTTCATTGGATCAGTCTAAAACGTTGCACAAACACTGCTGCCATCTAGTGGCATTCATTTCACATTTCCACAAACTTCAAAGTGTTTCCTTTCAAATGGTATAAGAATTGGCAAATCCTTGCTTCAGGTCCTGACCTACAGGCAGTTAGATTTGGGTATGTCATTTTAGGCGAAAATTGAAAAAAACGGTCCAATCCTTTAACCCAGAAAATATACCTCTCTGTTGATATCATATACATTATCAAGCATTTCACACATTATTATCCAGATACTGACTGTTAGCACTTGGTGGTCTATAGCAGCTTCCCACAAGAATGGGCTTCAGGTGAGGCAGATGAACCTGTAGCCATATTACTTCAACAGTATTTAACATGAGATCCTCTCTAAGTTTTACAGGAATATGGCCCTGAATATAGACCACAACACCGCCCCCATTGGCACTTYTGTCTTTTCTGTAGATGTTATAACCATGTATTGCTACCACTGTATTATCAAAGGTATTATCTAAGTGAGTTTCAGAAATAGCTTCATTTGGGAAKGGAATCTGAGGCGGCTTAATTTGTGACTCTAGAATAGTAGACCATGTCAGCTGTCAGCCTTATTGAGTGTACCCATGACGGTGCAGTCAAATTACCCCTCAAATAGTCTGAGGGGCTTTGCCAATTCCAGTAGGCTAATTCTATTGATATGTCTGAGACATTTTCATTTAAGAAGTGACTCTTTCCTTACTGTTCCACTCAGCATCTGAGTGAGTGAGTGAGTGAGTGAGTGAGTGAGTGAGTGAGTGAGTGAGTGAGTGAGTGAGTGAGTGAGTGAGTGAATGAGTGAGTGAGTGAGTGAATGAGTGAGTGAATGAGTGAGTGAGAGAGAGAGAAGTCAAATGATGATCTGGTGCTTCTGTCACCAACCAAGGAGGGCCTACAGCAGCACCTAGATCTTCTGCACAGATTCTACCAAACCTGGGTCCTGACAGTAAATTTCAGTAAGACCAAAGTAATGGTGTTCCAAAAATGGTCCAGTTGCCAGGACCACAAATACAAATCCCATCTAGACACCGTTGCCCTAGAGCACACAAAAAAACAATACATACCGTGGCCTAAACATCAGCGCCACAGGTGACTTCCACAAAGCTGTGAAGGATCTGAGAGACAAGACAAGAAGGGCTTTCTATGCCATCAAAAGAAACATAAAATTTGACATACCAATTAGGATCTGGCTAAAAATACTTGAATCAGTTATAGAACCCATTGCCCTTTATGGTTGTGAGGTCTGGGGTCCGCTCACCAACCAACAATTCACAAAATGGGACAAACACCAAATTGAGACTCAGCATGCAAAATTATGCAAAAATATGCAGAGCATGCACAATCCAGAAAAGAGCCGTTCAATTCTACAACCACTAAAAGGAAGCGATTCCTAAACTTTCCATAACAAAGCCATCACCTACAGAGAAATAAACTGGAGAAGAGCACCCTAAGCAAGCTGGTCCTGGGCTCTGTTCACAAACACAGACCCCACAGAGCCCAGGACAGCAACACAATTAGACCCAACCAAATCATGAGAAAACAAAAGATAATTACTTGAACATTGGAAAAAAATTACAAAAAAACTGAGAAAACTAGAATGCTATTTGGCCCTAAACAGTGAGTACACAGTGGCAGAATACCTGACCACTGTGACTGACCCAAACTAAGGAAAGCTTTGACTATGTACAGACTCAGTGAGCATAGCCTTGCTATTGAGAAAGGCCACCGTAGTCAGACCTGGCTCTCAAGAGAAGACAGGCTATGTGCA
>NW_019950730.1:0-7540 GCF_002910315.2 Salvelinus sp. IW2-2015 | reverse complement strand
AGAGGCCAGCCAGCGAACGTTAGCTAGTTAAACAACAATGACAGTGCCAACAATGCTATAGTGATGGGAGTTACCAACCATGTTCAATGTTAGCTAGCTTAACATTAGGGCTTTTAACTAGAACAGCCAAACGGCTCTGGGAAACGTATAATAACAATCAGCTAGGGAGCCAGCCAGCTAACGTTCAAGATAGCTAAGACAGTACACTAAGCTTGAAATGAATCCACTTTCTGTCAAAATGAGAACTGTGTATTATCTGAAAAATGTAACATCAGCTAGCTAACGCTAGACCATACCCTTACCTGAATCATCATCCGTGCATGGAACCGGTTGTGTCGAATAAATAATTGGTTCAATAATATCTAATGCACACAGTCCGCAGATATACCCAGGTTCCCACAAGGACGTCGTTGTGGTTGTTGTTTGATGTTCGCATGATACCGGTACCATTACTTTTGTTGCCAATAGTAAACCTCCTAATCGATGCATGGTTTGTTCCATTGGGACGCACGTATTTGACGCGGTTCTCCACAGACATCCAAATTGATGACGTGCAGGCCCGACGAAAAGTCAAACGAGTTCCGTTTACACTTACGTAGAGAGACATATGTCATCATGATCAGTATTCCTGACTTCGAGTTGCGGACACTCACCTTATAAGGCATAAGTGTCACTACTGGCTTATTCTCCATATGGTAAAACAATTTTAGATTCAACAAGCTTGGAGATTGCTAAAACGTCCTCATATCGAGACACTCTTTTGCCACAACCTTCTCGCTAGGGCAACTGTCGGCATCTCTCACCTTTCTTGCAGGCGTTATTCCTACCTTCTCGTACCATGACCGATTACATGTCCTCCGAGTATTCGGCGTCGCTGTAGCCTGTTTATGTATCCACAATGACACTCAGACTCTACTGATAGAATACCGCAGTTCGTTTTCAGATACATTTCCATCGTCAGTATGTACAGATGTATGGTTATATATCATTTACTTATTCCTCCAAGTATTATGATCGTGAATTATTTTAGCTTGTCACTATATCCTTTTAGGTTTGAATCATTTCGGCTGCTTAATGCCCGTTTGAAGTATTGCAGTAGTCTTGTTTGTTATAATTCTGACTGGTATTGCCTGTTTTTTGATTTACTCATTTTTTTTGTCTCCTATGTAGGCCGCGACTAATAGCACTATAACTTTAGCTCTAGCCGCACCTAGGTACCCAGCCGTATTAAAGTTTGACTATGCAATATGAAATGAACAGAGGAGGCAGCATAGTAGCGTAACACGAGTGGTGTTAGTCACGGGTGCGGGAGTACGACACAAGAGGCTGAGTTCAGCAACGCTCGTGTTTAGAGCTCTAGAGTGTCGGCCTGGCAGACAACGTTGTGTGGTTTTGGTACGAGAACTGCCAATTTGCAGGTTAGTTATGTACAGTGACGTATATTTAAGGTGATCGTATGGACTATATAGGCAACTCAAGAAACGCCACAGAGCAGTAACGCGCAGTATCCCAGGACGTTTGACATGATATCGGAGTGGTCGTTGTGTGACGTATCTCGATCTGGGTTTTAGTCTGTTTCTCCTTAGAGCAGTCCTTTCATGACTTTTCCTGGGTTTACAATTAGCTCTTAGTTTCGAGGAAGCCATCTCTAGTACTGTTCCCCTATGAACCACATATGCACACTCCGTCTCCTGGTTATACCTTTCTTGTTATTCAGCATTTTTCGCACTCTTTGTCTCACCTTGTGGTTTGCAGCAGTGATACCGCTTGCCCTGCGTAAGTAGAGAGCTAAACGATCAGGGGCCGCTGTTAAATGACACTTCGTTGATGCTGGTGACGTCGATGTTTGGTCGTACAGATTGTTTCTGTCTAGGGGTTCCTTTTTGGTTTGGCTATCCTTCCTTTCAGGCCGCCTATGACAAGCCAGGTTGTGGTGCGCGTATGTGTCCTTGGAAGTAATTGTGACAAGGGTGCTAGGCTTTGCTTACTGCTCCAAGTAGAAATCGCATAAGTCTCAGAGGAGGAGGAGCGATAACAGCCCACTGAGCACTCATTGGCACACGGTGGCTCTGCCCGGCTGGATGTGTGACCAGTGAGCAGATTTGCTCTTATGTAACACCTCAGGTGACCAGTT
Source organism: Salvelinus sp. IW2-2015 (assembly GCF_002910315.2). Lineage (NCBI taxonomy): Eukaryota > Metazoa > Chordata > Actinopteri > Salmoniformes > Salmonidae > Salvelinus > Salvelinus sp. IW2-2015. The sequence continues at coordinate 5,406 of NW_019950730.1, read as the reverse complement.
AGAGATGCTCCCACACACGGGTCAATGGATGTCTCTCTCGTAGTGCGTTGGCTCGATAAGATTGCTGTTAGATGTGATCTCTTCATGTCCTTTGTGTGATTTTCTATAGGCATAGGACCTAATTTCAATTCTATTTTTTGTATAAGTAGTATGCCCACATGCAGAGGACCGATGAATAGCGTTCTCTTGCATGCGCGGTTCCCATCATTTGTCTAATTAGACTTGTTTGCTTGCTATTAGTGATAGCAGAATCGCAGCACCACATATATCGTAGTCTAATAGTTTAGCTGTGCTCGGAAACCGCACCAACGCGAACTTGCATAGCCTTTCATCAATAGACTCATAGCTGCCCTGCCCTTTCTGTATGCTGCATAGGAGGCTTGAATGGCGAGGCTGCTGCATACACGAGTGGCTTAACAGTGACCGGACTTACATCCGTAGTCACAATCATCTTCCGCCTTCAGTGGTCATATGACAGGGTGTGCAATAAGGCTATAGAGGAACTCCTAAAGTGTTTAGTTGCTAAGAGACAGCCAGACATTCACGACTGCCTTGATCTGCGCATGTTACTCCTTTTTCTTACACTAGGTGTGAGAGAGTAACCTCTCTAGCTATACCTGCTCACCTAGATGCCTATCATAAAAGACCGAGGAGCTCTGGTCTTCTGTCTCAGCTGAGTAAGACGTGAGTATGAACGCGTGTTCCTACCAGATAGTTTGGTCGCCTTTCCTGCTCATCCTTTAATACAGATGAGATTGGGTCTGATATGCGATATATTGTGACTTGGTGCCTCACATTTGCTTCAATTGTCGTTTCGGAGTGAACAAGTGGTTACGCTAGCAGAGACGGAGGGACGAGGTGCAACAGGGCACGCCACGGTAGGCGATAGACGCTTGCCGCTTGCTGCTACAAGTACCATGAAGGAAACGAATGAGAAACACACAGTTTGAAGTGAAAAAAAAAAAAAACAAAAAAAAAAAAAAAAAAGAGTGTGAAAGTCAGCTGTTTTGTGACACACTATATGGCGGTTACACAGTCAGAGATGAAGCCTAGTCTTAGATAAAGAAGTTTCCTGTCAATGGAGATCTGCAATTAAAGGCATTGCTTAGTCTAGGACTAGGCTTAACCCATGTTATGACCGTTCTTAGTGTAGTATTTGTTGTTGTCTTTGTCGTTGAAATATTCAGTCATAATATTGTCGTCAAATACCGGAACCTGTGAGTTAAAATACCTAACTTTTTTAAGGCAAAGTCAAATAAGATTCGCCCAACTCGCTTGTACATTGAGTTAATCTACTCGAAGCATAAACATTACTGCCTTGCTTCTTAGTCTTGGGCCCTTCACGTTGTTGATCCTCCACTGATTTATCATTCCGGGTTTACGCTTACCTTACGATTCACTGATACACGTCACCGGTCATTGGTTGGCTCTTCTTCCTTCTTTCAGGTGTTATTATCCCGACTTATCCCTGCGGTTCTTGATCTAGCCACCATACTCCTCTTCTTGCCTTGCACTACATTTTCGTAGTCTTTTTGTGAGTCTTCTATTGCGACTCCGCCACCCAGTGTTATATCCTAATTGGTTGGGCCTTGTGGTTTTACGCCCTAGTCAGTATCAGTTTTAAGAGAACATTTTCTATGGGCCTTTGTTTTCTAGAGGACATATTGGTACATGGCGGGCCTAAGGAATAAACGAATCGCAGTTCCCAAGACAAGTGCACTGCATCGTGGGCTATATGGTGTGCTAATGTTTAGACACTAGAACACTCGCGATACCTAGAGTGGCACTTATCTTCTGCTTGGACGCTACTATTCAGGCTTCATAAAGATAGTCAGTTATTTTGTATTGGCCAAGATTCCACTATCTATATTGCTGTGTATTATGGTAAGACTCTGTACTATGTTGGACTTGCACATTTAGACTGTAATTTAAATCACATAGGGATATCTCGGTATCCTTGTTATAATAGGTAAATAAGTTTAAACCTGTCACGCCTTGGGACCATTGAGATCTCTTTTTTGGCTTCTTATACTTTTGCGTTTAAGGCTTCAGTGGTGTGAAACATTAGTGGTGTGTGTCAATCTATGTGTTCTATTTCTTTGTATTTTGCTCGTGTAATGGTTCCCAATCAGAGAATCGTAATATGTATTCATCCCTTCGCCTGTCAGCTGCCCATATACCGTAACATGCAAAAATTGTTGAGCGGAGTGGCGTTGCTACATTGTCAAAGGTCTGAATACTGAAACGGTGTGGAATCATTTACATAAAGAGGGTGACGTATGTATGTTTATGCCAGACTGAAAGTGTATATACAGAGATCTCTTGAGTCTGGGACCGGCAGGTTGCCTCCCTGGACCATCTCGTGGTTTGTTACTTTGTATTAGTTCTGGTACTGAACTCACAAGCTCCGGTGTCTGAGATATTATTGAACCAATATTTATTCGACATCAACGCGTCCATGCACGATGAATGTTATGACAGGTAAGATGGGTCTAGCTAGGCCTATACATTGAACATGGTTGGTTAACTCCATCACTATGAATTGTTGGCTGCATCGTTCATCTGGTTGTTTACTAGCTAGACGTTAGCTGGCTGTTGCTCCTAGGCTGAGTGTTATTATACGTTTCCCAGAGCCGTTTGTCTGTTCTAGTTAAAGCCTAATGTTAGCTAGCTAACATTGTAACATGGTTGGTTAACTCCCATCACTATGGCATTGTTGGCACTGATTGGGGATCATACTTAGGCAGCCTGTTTTCCACCTTAGTTTGTGGGATCTTGATTTTGTTAGTTGCTGTATAGCCTGCAGAACTTTACGTTCGTTTTTGTATTTTGTTGGTTTTTTGGTGTTAATTTTAAATAAAAGTAAGATGTTCGCCTACCACGCTGCACCTTGGTCTACTTCCATCAACGAGCGTAACAGAAGATCCCACCACCAAAGGACCAAGCAGCGTGGCCAGGAGGAGCAGGGATCCTGGGCCCGGGAGAAAAGTGAGTGGAGGACATCATGGACATGGGAGGAGGTTATGGCAGGGGACAAGACTCTGCCATGGAAGCAGGCGGAGGCAGCGAAGGAGGTCCAACTCCGACAATTTTTGGGGGGGCACATGGATTGGTCGGCGAAGCTGAGGGGCGAGTTTGAGAGTGAAGAGGAGTATTGGGATAGACGGAGCGAGGAGTATTGTGAGATAGTTGAGGGGAGTGATGAGGTAGAGTGGATGATTTGGTGTCTGGAGCAAGACAGTCGCCGTGAGGAGCGTGGGACCAGTCAGGCACCATGTTTTGCGGAGATACGCAATGTGTCTCCAGTGCGCATCCACAGCCCGGTACGTTCTGTGCCAGCTCCTCGCACTTGCCGTGCGAAAGTCAGCATCCAGCCCGGACGGGTTGTGACGGCTCAGCGCTCCTGGTCTCCAGTACGCCTCCTCGGTCCAGGATATCCTGCGCCGGCTCTACGCACTGTGTCGCCAGTGCGCCTTCACAGCCCAGTGCGTCCTGTGCCAGCGCCTCGCACTTGCCGGGCTAAAGTGAGCATCCAGCCAGGATGCGTTGTACCAGCTCTACGCTACAGACCTCCAGTGCATCTCCACGGTCCAGTATATCCTGCGCCGGCTCTACGCACTGTGTCCCCAGCGCGCCTTCACAGTCCAGTACGTCCTGTGCCTCCTCCCCGCACTCGCCCTGAGGTGCGTGTCACCAGCCCGGTGCCACCTGTCCCGACCCCACGCATCAGGCCTCCAGTGCGCATCCCCAGTCCAGAGGTTCCGGCGACAGTTCCCAGTCCAGAGCTTCCGGTGACAGTTTCCAGTCCAGAGCTTCCGGTGACAGTTCCCAGTCCAGAGCTTCCGGTGACAGTTCCCAGTCCAGAGCTTCCGGCGACGTTTCACAGTCCGGAGCTTCCGGCGACGTTTCACAGTCCGGAGCTTCCGGCGACGTTTCACAGTCCGGAACCTCCAACGACGGTCCACAGTCCGGAACCTCCAACGACAGTCCACAGTCCGGAACCTCCTGGGACGGTCCACAGTCCGGAGCCTCCAGCGGGGGTTCCCAGTCCGGAGCCTCCGGTGACGATCTGCAGTCTGGAGCCTCCAGTGGTGGTTCCCAGTTCAGAGCCTCCGGCGATGATCCACGGTCCGGTTCCTCCAGCAACGATTCACGGTCCGGAGTCTCCGGCGACAATCCACGGTCAGATTCCACAGAAGCGGAGGGATCAGCGTAGGGAGCGGGGGCTACGTCCCGAACCGGAGCCGCCACCGAGGGTAGATGCCTACCCGGACCCTCCCCTATAGGTTCAGGTTTGCGGACGGGAGTCTGCACCTTTGGGGGGGGGGGTACTGTCACACCCTGACCTTAGAGAACCATTTTATTTCTCTATTTTGTTAGGTCAGGGTGTGATTTGGGGTGGGCATTCTATGTTTTCTATTTCTTTGTTTTTGGCCAAGTGTGGTTCCCAATCAGAGGCAGCTGTCTATCGTTGTCTCTGATTGGGAATCATACTTAGGCAGCCTTTTTCCCACCTGTGTTTTGTGGGTAGTTATTTTCTGTTTAATATCTGTTTACCTGACAGAACTGTTCGCTTTCGTTTTGTTACTTTGTTCGAGTGTTTCTTTGATCAATAAATTATGAACACTCTCACGCTGTGCTTTGGTCCACTCATTCCGACGAGAGCCGTTTCAGATGGAAACATACAGTGATGAGATATTCTGTAGCTAAAGGTAATGTGTCAGCCTAATAATTATGAAAATATAAAAATGCCCTATTACTAGGCTATTCAAAATCAACTACAAATTCATTATAACTGTAGGCTAACTCTGTAAGCCACCCTGCACAATCAATGAACCAACAGCATCGCCTACGGCTATACTTTCTCTCCCAAACTCATGGATAGAAGTATGAATAATAATACAGTCCACACTCAAAGGTGATTAATTTTAGAGTATAGGCTAGACAAATTATGTACCAAAGACATCTTAAATCTGTTTATGTTTTTCTGCCATGCGTAATATCCAGTAGGCTATTAGTGTTACGCTCGTTGATGCAAGTAGACCGAACATCTTACTTTTATTTAAAATGAACACCAAAAACTAACGTAAAGTTCTGCAGGCTATACAGCAACTAACAAAATCAAGATCCCACAAACTAAGGTGGAAAACAGGCTGCCTAAGTATGATCCCCAATCAGAGACAACGATAGACAGCTGCCTCTGATTGGGAACCATACCCGGCCAACAAAGAAATAGAACACATAGATTGCCCACCCTAGTCACACCCTGACCTAACCAAAATAACCAAAATAGAGAATAAAAAGGATTTACAGGCACTATCATTTCTCCCTGTGGCCATATAATATAAAAACAACGCAGACTATGGAGGGTTTTACGGCACATCCAAACTTTTCACAGTAGCTTTA
>NW_019950729.1:0-7546 GCF_002910315.2 Salvelinus sp. IW2-2015 | reverse complement strand
CCAGAGACAGACAGACACCGACAGAGACAGAGATCCAGAATTAGACAGACAGAGACAGACAGACAGAGACTAGATAGATAAGGTGAAGTCAAAAGTGGTAAGTTACAAGAAGGCAAAGCGTAGAAATATTATACACTCATCACACACTCCCTGTTGCTATTTCTTTCACAGTACACACACAGAGAGAGAGGAGAAACGAGAGAAAAGCACGAAGTGAGACAGAGAAGATGGTCTTGCACACCCGCATCGATCCATCTCGCACTCCAACAGAAACACGAGAGAGGTAATAAACCAATTGAACCGTGGACCTCCGTAACCTGCCCAGCGGCTCCCTTACGTCAATAACCTCTTGGCTTTCCTCGCCTTCTCCCTGTCTTTCGTTAAGCATATGGATTAACAACCCTCTCTGTCTACACATAGCACCTCTCGTCGACTCTGCCTCGTACTGCCCTCACTAACAATAAGAGCATTGCTGCTGATGAAGACGGCCAGCATGCTTGGATTCAATGCTCATTGATATGTAGTTTACAAACCACTAGGAAAATGCCAGAATTACATTATATTGTTTCATCATACAGATGTAAGATCTTAAACTTTGAGCCTGTTTGAATTATTTAGTGGACTATAATTAATGGACATTTTGGTGTAGGGGTTGAACACTTTTCATGAGGGAACTCAAGTCTGAGATTTCAAAGTGGTAAAAAGTGGAAACTCAGAAGCGCTTTTGAAACGCTCAAATGGACAGACAAGTTTTACACTTCCTGCAACTCATAGTGATCAGATGTAAATTCTTAGGCCTGTACCTGGACTTATAGACTGCCTTACAGACTTACTTTCATAGCTGCACTTATAGACTCGCCTTTATAGACTGCCACCATATAGACTGCTTGTCAGACTGCCTTGTAGAACTGCCTTGTAGAGCTGCCTTGTAAGACTGCTTGTTAGACTGTACACAAAGGTGCTTTTCTGCCGAAGGTTGAGTTGAGTACAAAGGCTTTTCTACGCTAACCTGCTCCAAAAAATAAAGGGAAACTTAAACAACACATGTAAACTCAATCAATCACAACTTCGTGGAAATCAAACTGGTCCACTTAGGAAGCAACCACTGATTGGACCAATACATTTGGCAGTGCTCGCTCCTGCTCAAAGAGCGGAGGTAGCGCGTCTGCTGGCTGGGTTGTTGCCCTCTCCCGTCTCTGAGTTACGGGCTGTCTCCTGGTAGCGCCCCATTGTCTCTGGACCACTACGCTGAAGACACAGCAAACCTTCTTGCCACAGCTCGCATTGATGTCCATCCTGGTGAGCTGCACTACTGAGACCATTGTGTGGTGTTTGTAGAGCTCCGTCTCATGCTACCACTAGAGTGAGAGCACCGCCAGCATTCAAAAGTGACCAAAACTCAGCCAGGAGAGCATTAGGAACTGCAGAAGTGGTCTGTGGTCACCAACGCAGAAGATCAACTCCTTATGTGGGGTGTCTTGCTAATTGCCTATAATTTCCACTTTTGTCTATTCCATTTGCAAAACACAGCATGTGAAATCTATTGGTCATCAGTGTTGCTTCCTACAGTGGACAGTTTGATTTCACAGAAGTGTGATTGATTGGAGTTACATTGTGTTGTTTAAGTGTTCCTTTATTTTTTTTGATCAGTGTATATAGTATATGGCTTGTGTATGCGGTCTTGTTCGCTAGGTCGGGGTGGACTGTGTTTCACGCACAGCTTCGTCTGTTGTGTCTAGCGTGGCAGCGTGTTGCAACAATAGCTGTTAACTGGTACGTGTTCTAAACCATTATGTGGAACACTATGGAAAACAATATTCACGCTGTGAGAACCGTTCATAGGAACATTCTGCTTACCTACTTCAGGGATGTTGTGCTTTCACCAGTCCATTGTGTGTGTGAATGTGGTGTGCCTGTCTGCATATGCATACATGTTGGTATGTGTGTGTGCATTGAGCTGATGTGTGTGTGTGTGCTCCTCTCTCACCATGCGGCCATGGCCCCAGCCAGTCTTGTTGTAGATGAACTCCAGGTTGTTCCTGGGAGGGTAGACGCAGCTCCCTCCTACCAGGGACACCAGCAGGGCCAGGGCTATGTGCCAGAGTAGTTAGGAGGACGGAACAACACGGATCTGAGGAGGGAGAGGGGGAGGGAAGGAGAGGAGGAGGAGGAGAGGAGAGAAGAGAGGGCGAGAAGAGAAGAAAGAGAGAAGAGAGAGGCGTGTGTGTGTGAAAGGAGGTAGAGGGAGGAGACCAGTTGAATGAGGTAGAGGGAGGGAGACCCAGTGTAAATGAGGTAGAGGGAGGAGACCCAGTGAAAGGAGGTGAGGTAGAGGAGGGAGACAGTGAAAGAGGTGAGGTAGAGGGAGGGAACCCAGTTGAAAGGAGGTGAGTTTTAGAGGGAGGAGACCCAGTGAAAGGAGAGAGAGGGAGACCACAGTGAAAGAGGTGAGGTGAGGAGGGAGACCCAGTGAAAGAAGGTGAGTATTTTTTTTTTTTTTCTTTTTTTTTTTTTTTTTTTTGTTTTTTTTTTATTTTTTTTTTTTTTTTTTTTTATTTTTTTTTTTTTTTAATTTTTTTTTTTTTCGAGGAGGAGACCCAGGAAGGAGAAGCAGGGACGAACCAGACCCAGTGAAAGGAGGTGAGGTAGAGGGAGGGAGACCCAGTGAAAGGAGGTGAGGTAGAGGGAGACCCAGTGAAAGGAGGTGAGGTAGAGGGAGGGAGACCCAGTGAAAGAAGGTGAGGTAGAGGGAGACCCAGTGAAAGGAGGTGAGGTAGAGAACTATGTTAGAATGATAGAACTCAGTACAATGTAGTGGAGCTTTAGTAGGCCAGGGTTGTATTCATTAGGACATACTGTTGAAAAACTTTTGGGAAACGATAATGAGCTTTTCATATTGGACAAGTTCCGGTAGTCCCCTCACTGTTTCAGTCCGTTTTTTATCTTCAGTTTGAACACAACCCAGATCTGAGTCTTCTTGTTGGTCGATCGCCGGCCTTGCCTTCTAATGCTATTCGATTAGCTCAAATGAAGGGAACCACATATCCCATAATTCAGTCTGCTTGTGGAACCGAGAGGGAGAGTGTGTGCGCGTGTTGGGCCAGTAACCGTAAGGTTGCTGGTTCGAATACACGAGCCGACAAGGTGAAAAATCTGTCGATGTGCCCTTAAGCAAGGCACTTAACCCTAATATGCTCCAGGGGCGTTGCACCTCAATGTCTGACCCTGTAAAACAACACATTTCACTGCACCTGTCCAGTGCATGTGACAATAAAACATTATAAAGTGTACCAGTCGCTTTCTCTCCACTGTCAAGCGGYGTTTTTCAAATCCGCAGGACGACGGAGCACAAAGGATTAATGGGCGACTGGTGGAGACGTCGCCCCGTAATGGAGGACGGTGGCTTTAAAAAAGGAGCCCCTCGGAGCCTTAATGGACGCCATGGATCTAATAAGGATAACAGTTTCTAACCTCATTGGAATTCTCAGAGAGCAGTGGACCATATAGAAAGCATTGGATACCACAGCCATTAGCTGGTCATTGTGTTTTTGGGGCTGTGTAAAAGGTTGTGCTCAAAGTGATCTTGTCCTTCTTGCATCTCTAAGATGGATCTGAARCTGATGATGCCATCTCTGACGCAGCTATAAAAATGATAACCTTTGGTATTCTATTCATGTTTGGCTGCAAATATTATATCTGATATGTTGTGGTGATGCTTGTCTGTTTTGTGACAGGTAAATAGTTGTGTGCACTTTGTAAAAGCTTTCAAATGTGATAGGCAGGCCTGGGTTTAAAGAGTATTTGTTGTCTTTCAAATATGTTGAGCGTTCAATTGAGCCTGCTAAATTGGTGGCAGTTTTGCACTTTGGAACAATTCCATTAGCTCCATTGCTCCAGGCAAGCCCGATCAGGCGCAGCTAACAGAAATCAGATACTATTTGTCCCGGTCTTATGTCACCTGTACAATCCATCACAGTTATTACGTTAAAGGAGAATTGTCACCTGTACGTCGGTTGCGGTCTGCAATCCACTTGGCCAGCTGCTCCGAGGCAAAGCCGATCCGCTGGAGATCAAAGGTGTCTGCCTCTTAGGCTTCCCTTAGCTGGGAGCAGAAGGTAGGGCTGAGTTCATATTCAGCTGGAGAGAAAGAGAGAAGAGAGAGGGAGAAGAGAGAAAAGAGAAGAGGAGAAGAGAGAGAAAGAGGGACAGAGAGAGAAGAGAGAGAGGAGAAGAGGAAGAGAGGAGAGAGAGAGAGACAGAGAGACAGAGGGATGGAGGGAGAGGGACAAGGGAGACGGCGGGAAGAGAAGAAGAGAAAGAGAGAAAGGAAAGATTGGTGATAGATACAGTAGGAGGAAGAGAGACAGACAGCATACAGTAGGTAGGAGCGAGAGAGAGAGAGAGAGGAGGGCGAGACATACAGGTAGGTAGAGCGAGAGGGGGGAGGGAGGGGCAGGAGGAGGGACGGCGAGGAGGGAGAGATAGGTGAAAAGGCAGAAAGAATCAAGAAAGTGGTGAGAACCCCAATTACATGACGTGTGCATATATACCACTGCCCCTACAAAAACATCCCCTGTACACAGTTCACTTTCCCCGTGGTGTTATGATCAAGCAGGGGCCCACCACATGACGTGTGCATATATACCACTGCCACTACAAAAACATCCCCTGTACACAGTTCACTTTCCCCGTGTTATGATCAAGGCAGGGGCCCACCATGAGCCCACCTACCGAGGGAGGAGGAGCACGGGGCAGAGAACTCACTCTGGTGCGCACTAACATACACCTAATTACTAGACCTGCTCCCTCTGCACAGGCTGCCATTAGGCCTAATGAATGGTTAGGCATGCACACTGCGTACTTATTATTAGGTGTCTGCCTCCTCCCTCTCTCCTTTCTTTTAACAGTAATCTCTCTCTCCTCCCGCTCAACGATATTCCCTCTCTCTCAAAAGTATTTCCACAATTGTTTCTCTATCTTTCTCTCAATCTGTATCTGTTTGCACTAACTTATTGTCTCTAAAATGAGCTGCTCTTTCCCTCTTAGATATATCTCTATCTACTTGTGTCAATACCTCTCCACTATGTCATTCTCAGTCTCTCTCTTTCCACTTGGTTTACCRTCCAAACCCCTCTTCCTGCAATTCAAATCAACTAAAAAGTCAGGTCTATTCCCACCTCCTCCCCATTCCAAACTCACAGAGAACAAAGTGAGGATCATTACAGGAGGTTATTRCTCTTAATTGCGTGAAAGGAGCCCACCGCATCCTCCCTGGAGCGTAGAGGTGATTCGCCCATTAGGAGGACTACATTAAGCACTCTCTCCATTATAACAAAAGAAAAGCTAGACAAAGTGATCTGCATTTAATTACATGTCCTTTTAATCTTAGAGGCCCGTAATCGCATAATTGCTCGAGTGGAGAGTGTGAGGCGTACCTCAGGGGTGAGTATTTAACCCAGATTAATTGCTCATTGGCTATGGTAATGGYCGGTTGGAAGCTTCACATCTGTTTATTGTCATGCAAACGACTGTTAGTGATAAGAAACCAAAGTTCTATTCTGGGTTCTCTGGTGCTGAGTTGCTATGGCGATGTGGAATATGTTATTTATGTGTTGGAGCGGTTGTTTTCCCACTGTATCGAGGTCTGCACTGAGTGACACAGCAGGCGGTGCTGTACTGTAAGAAACTCCGGTGCCCGGTGACATGCACACACATACGCCCACACGGGCTTCGCCCACGGCCCACCTATGGATGCACCCTGGGAAAATAATGACAACCCCAGGGAAAGAGGTTATTTGTGCAGAACCGACTCGTATCAATCTCCCACACTGGTGTTTATCTAGCGGCCAGCCTGCAGTGAGTGCACGACAGTGGCTGCTATGGCCAATATACCACGGCTAAGGGATGTTCTMARGCGCGACACAACGCGGAGTGCCTGGACACAGCCGTTAGCCGTGGTATATTGGCTATATACCACAAACCCCCGAGGTMCCTTATTGCTATTATAAACTGTTTACAAATGTAATTAGTACAGTAATACCCGTGACATACGGTCTGATATACCACCGCTTTCAGCCAATCAGAATTCAGGGCTCGACAAACTCAGTTTATAATATGGATTATACATTCAGAGTACTGTATGCAGGGTGTGCATGGTGATGCTGAGTCAATGAGTACAGTATGTTGGGTTGGATAAGAGAGCTCATCTACAATAATCAAGACTATACATCCAAGGTACCTGAGCGTGAGTATGCGTGAGTACTTCGCTAATGTCATTCACACGATCGTATATATATATGACAATCAGGCACGTCCAAAACAATGGTTCGCTGATTGAAACCCAAACTCCTCCCTAAAGTGGCCTGAGCTTAAAACGGCCGACCGGTACATACGAGCCCCGCGGTAAATAAACCATGCAGAGAGCCTGTCAGCCCCTCTGATTTATTTTACCTTATTTCACGATTATTCTCCTTTTAAAATACTTTCACACTCGCCAGCCCTGCCTAATTAGCAGTCATGTGTCTCGCGCCGATGCTCGCACGTCAAGTCTGATGTTGAAAGCCAAATGGAGCTCTGGATGGAGGGAGCTAGGAGCGAGACGCGCGGACGGAGACCCGGGTAAAGGAAAACCTGAGGGGCCTGGGTCACACTCGACGGGTTAACCTTTAGTTCTTGCTTAAAATTCGCATTAGCAGTGTGTCCGGAGGTAAGCAATATGGACATAAAGGCTTGTGAGGCCGACAGGAGGGCGGAAGGCGGGTATCCGAGTTGCGAAGAGTCCCCTATTGTCCAGTGAGAGATTTAAGAAGCTGAGGAGTAGCGCCAGGAGTTAGCCAGCACCTGGTACTCCTCGTTAGCTTGTCTGTAAAAAGACAGGGAAGAGAGAGAGAGAGGAAGAGAGAAGAAGGAGACAGGGAGAAAGAGGAGACGAAGAGGAGAGAAAGGAGAGGGGAAGGGAGAGCAGAGAATAGAGTTGAAAGAAGAGAGGAAGACAGAGGGGCAGAGGCGAAGGAAAGGAATTGAACAAGAGCGGAGCAAACGAGCGGGAGAGAACGAAGGGGAAGAAGAAACAGATGCGTATGTGGGTGGATGATATGGCCACGTTGGCTTGAGGTAGCAGTTGGAAGAGACGGACGAGAGAGAGATCTCATTGCCAATGTTCCTCCCAGAGAGAGAAGGATCGACGCATGCGTGAAAACGGTGTCTGAGAAGAACGGCTACAGCTCTAATTTACTGCTGCTCTATACTGTCTGGACAGACGAGGAACTATCACGACGCACCACATCTCTCTACCAATCGTTTCCTATTAAACTCGGGGATGCTGCACTTCTTATGGCCTGTCGCAGTTCCCCTCAGCTGGATGACGGGAAACGATAAACAAAAACTAAAAATGTGCAATTAGATGGGAATTAGGCGACAATTTGCAAATTTGACTGCCCTCATGTCCACGAGTAAATACAGACAGCGGTGGACCACAGGTCTGTCACAGTGGGGCTAAAAAGATGAAAATGATGTCACGCAACTTCTTTATCTAATGTGACGTAAA
>NW_019950728.1:0-7547 GCF_002910315.2 Salvelinus sp. IW2-2015 | reverse complement strand
GTGGCCAGACAAAAGCGGATTCCAGTAAGGCACAGATAACCCGCTTGGAGTTTGCCAAAAGGCACACTGAAGACTCTCAGACCATGAGAAACAAGATTATCTTGGTCTGAATTGAAACCAAGATTAAACTCTTGGCCTGAATGCCAAGCGTCACGTCTGGCCGAGGAAACTGCACCATCCTACTATGAGCATGGTGGTGGCAACATTCTCTGTGGGGATGTTTTTCAGCAGGAGGCCTGGGAGACTAGTCAGGATCGAGAAAAGAATGAATGGAGCAAGTAAAGAGAGATCCTTGATGAAAACCTGCTTAGGTGCTCATGGACCTCAGACTGGGGCCAAAGTGTTCACCCCCAACATGACAATGACCCCTGAGCCCACAGCACAAGACAACAGCAGGAGTGGCTTGGGGACATAGTCTCTGAATTGCTGAGTGGCCCTGCTAAGCTTGCGACTTAAACCTATCGAACATCTCTGGAGAGACCCTGAAAATAGCTGTGCAGCAATGCTCCCCAATCCAATCCTGAGCAAGAGACTTGAGAGGATCTGTAGAGAAGAATGAGGATAAACTCCAAAGTACCAGGTGTGCCAAGCGTTGTAGCGTCTACCAAGATGAACTCGGATGACTGTTATGAATTACTGCCAAAGGCCAAAGGGAGGCTGCTCAACTATGTACTGAGTAAAGGGGTTCTGAATACTTATCTAAATGTGATATTTTGTTTTTTGTTTTAAATAAATAAAAAAAAATATCTTTTTTAAAAAAAATAACGTTTTTTCTTTGTCATTATTGGGGTATTGTGTGTAGATGGAGAGGGAAAAAATAATTTGATCCAATTTGATAAGGCTGTAACGCTAACAAATGTGGAAAAAGTCAAGGGGTCTGAATACTTTTCCAAATGCACTTGTATAGGTCTATTCTTGCTTCAGAAAACAGACAAATGACGAATGTAGATTTCTGCACTGATTTTCTTTTCAACTTCTGAGGTGTGCTTCCTTTTCCCTCCGTTTCCTTTCCTGTACTTCTTGTCCATCCCCAGGATCACTATTGATGCAGCAGTCAGCAGATCAGCCACCAAAGAGCTGGTGAAACACAGCAGACCTGTGTGCCCGACCACGGTGCTTGTGGGCTGCTGTACCCAGACACAACTAACTCTGACACTAAGCATTGACCACCTCTATAATACATCCATATTGATTACACAAACCAGTTCCTGACCCATTGCCAACCATAGGGTGCCACCCACAGACGTAGACAAAACAGACGGAGGAGAACATAGAACAATGGACGGGAGGGCACCACAGGACAGACAGGAGACAGAACAGGACAGGAAAAGAGCAGGGCAGGACTGTCCTAACATGGTATTATAGTGTATTTGTATTTGTTGGTATTTGTATGACCGACTCACAAAAGGAATTTTCATTTAATGGACAATAAGTATATCGTATCGTGCTCAGAGTATGTATTCTAGGATGATTAGAATATGAACACTTTTGGCCAAAAGACAACATTTCACAGTATGACCATTGTTACAGTACACATCTACTTCTCTCTAATTGAAATGAAATGTCTCCATTACTTATGTATTCTGGGTAATGATTCAAATTCATCCATTAACAGGATCCAAACCATCAAGTTTTTGAAATTAGAGTGAAAGAGTTCTAGATTACCTTTTCAAAAATGTGTTAATGTTTCAAACCACAAGACATCTGCTTGCTTCTCAAGGATGGGCCACCTGTTTTTCACCTGTACTGTGACTATGACGACATGCAGCCAAGCTCCATATTCTAGAACATGTTTGTTAGAGTATGTTGATGCCCATAAACCAGAGTTATACAACAGACACTCACATTAGTTTTTTCGCACCCCACAGCAGCTCTTCATCTAAATGGCGAGCTCTGCCAGTACAGAGGAATTTGTAAAATAATAAGCAAAAAAAAAAAGCAACAAGAGAGAAAAAGCATTATATTGATATTGATCTTTGATATCATAGCTCTGGGAAACATTTCAAAGGAGAATAGTATTTAGTTATGAAGTAAATGTTATTTGGTTTGCTGGTTGTGTTTGTTTTATCATTCAAATGTATTGTGGGGCTGGTAGGATCCTATTATGGAATGGTTGCTAGTTCTTGTTTTTTTCTGTTTCTATTTGTTCCCATGCCACAAAGGAAAAGAGCGGCGAGGGGATACAAGAAGAAGGGAAGAGAGATTGGGGACTCCTAAATGGGAAGAAAAGAACGGGAAGAGGCGGAAGGGAAAGGAAAGGGACATTCATGTACCTCAACCTGCTGGACACAAGAACCAGCCCGAGGCGAACGTCGTCAACCGGCTGTGTCCCCCAGGCCCCTTATCCCGGCCTCCTGCCAAAATCCACAATAGCCTGATTGTGGGGAAGTTGGGAACATCTTGAGGTCTGAAGGAGGAGGAGGAGGGGCGGCGGATCTAGAGGAGGGAGGGCGGATGAGCAGCGAGAAAGCGAGTGTTGAGAATCGATAAAAACACTTTGATAAGACACAACATGGCCCAGACTTGAATCTGACTGTTTCGATCATTTGAAATTACTGACTTGAATAAATGTGGATTAAATTGTTTGTTGTAATTTGTTGATCATTGAAATTATTAGTCCCCTTAGTTATCACTGCATGGAATATACTGTGTTAGATACATTTGAAAAGGCCCTTATCAGTCATGCAGTGGGTTAGGTTGTACAGTAGATTGTATTGTAGAACAGCACGTAGTTGACGATTGCTTAGTTGGGAATCCTCCATAGGGGCTAACACAGAGTAGACCTACGAGGGAAAAACAAGACATATGGACAGGCAGGACAAGACAGAACAGGACGGGACAGGACAGAACAGGACGGACAGAACAGAACAGGGACGGACAGAACAGGACAGGACGGAACAGAACAGGACAGAACAGGCCAGGGACAGACAGGACGGGACAGAACAGGTGAGACGAACAGACAGGACGCGGACAGAACAGACGGGACCAGAACAGGGACAGGACGGGACAGAACAGGACGGACCAGAACAGGACAGGACAGAACAGACGGGACAGGGAACAGGGAGGACGGAAACAAGAACAGGACGGGACAGAACAGACATGGACGAACAGGACGGGACAGAACAGGACAGGACAGAACAGTTACAGAACAGGACGGGACAGAACAGGAGGACGGACAGAACAGGACGGACGGAACAGGGGGGGAACAGGAGCTAGAACAGTGACGGGTACAGAACAGGACGGGACCAAAACAAGGACAGGACGGGAACAGAACAGGACAGACGGAACAGAAAGAACAGGACGGGACAGGACGGACAGAACAGAACAGGAAGAACAGGACCGACAGAACAGGACAGAACAGGACAGACGGACAGACACAGAACAGGACAGGACAAACAGACGGGACAGAACAGGACAGAATGGGACAGGACAGAACAGGACAGGAGGGGCAGAACACGGACAGGACAGTGACCAAACAGGACAGAAAACAGGATGGACAGAACAGACGGGACAAGGACAGGATGGGACAGAACAGGGTGGGACAGAACAGGGGACGGGACAGAAACAGAACAGGACAGAACAGGGTGGGACAACAGACGGGGACAGAACAGGACAAGGACAGAACAGGACCAGAACAGGATGGGACCAGAACGGGAGGGACAGAACAGACGGGACGGGAAGCGACGGACAGGACAGAACAGGATGGGACAGAAACAGGACAGAACAGCGGCACGGACAGAACATGACAGAACAGGGCAGGAACAGAACAGCGACAGAACAGGACCAGATGACAGACCAGGTCAGCCAGACAGAACAGGACAGGAAAAGCCAGCGGCAGGACTATGCACAGGTATTATTAGTGTTATTGTTTGTGTATTTGTATTGCCGACTTCACAAAAGGAATTTTCATTTTAATGTACAATAAAGGTATATCGTATCGGTTGCAAGTATGTATTCTAGATGATTCAAAATGACACTTTGGCCAAAGACAACATTTCACAGTTATGACCATTGTACAGTTACACATCTACTCTCTCTAATATGAAAAGTCATTACTTATGTATCTGGGGTAAAAGATTGATCAAATTCATCCATAACAGATCCTAACATCAAGCTGTTTTGAAATAGAGAAGAGTCTAGATTACCTTTCAAAAAATGTGTTAATGTCCAAACCAAGAAACATTCTGCTTGCTTTCTCAAGGATGGCACCTGTTTTCACCATTTACTGTGACTTATGACGACATCATGAGAGTTTGAGACTAAACGGTTCTATCTGCATTTTTTTCAACATGTAGTTATTGACATTTAGTCTTGTTCTGTTCAATGTTCTTACCTATATAGTCTCTAAATACCCCAATTCATTGTTGAAGTTCAAAATAATATTAGATGAAAAATTGCTCGACACATTTAAATCAATTGAGGGTTTGAAATGTAAAGGCAATTATCTCAGAACATCTTTTTTTCAGCTGAACCTTGGGAGTTCCCAAGGCTCGTGGAATTCAGCCGAGCCTCCCACATTCTAGAACATGTTTGTTGGTAGAGTTATGTTTCATGCCACCATAAATAGAGTTCAATACAACAGACATACATTAGTGTTTGCCGCCACCACAGCTTCATCATTGAAATGGAAGCCTCCTGGAGTACCAGAGCGAATTTGGCTATGTTGAGTTAAATAATAAGCGAAAAAGCGACAAGAGAGGAAAAAGCATGTACGATATTGATTCTTTGACATCATAGTTCTAAAGAAACAGTTCAAGGCAATATGTACTTAGTTTTAGCAAATAGTTATTGTGAGTTTGCTTGTTGCTTAAAAAATAAAACACAATTGTATGGTCACATGCACTGAATACAACAGGTTAGAATGGCTACTACGAGCCACAAAGGAAGAGCGCGCGGAGTATACAAGAGAGGGGAGAGAGATTGGGAACTCCTAAATGGGAAGAAAGGAGGAAGGTGGAGGGAAGGGAAGGAAAGGGACATCATGTCCTCAAGCTGCTGGACACAAGAACCAGCCCGAGGGCGACGTCAACCGGCTTGTCCCCAGGCCCCCTTATCCCGGCCCCTGCCAAAACCCACAAGAGCCTGGATGTGGGGAAGTTAGGGAACATCTTGAGGTCTGAAGGAGGAGGAGGAGGAGGAGGCGTGGAGAGGAGAGCAGCAGGTGAGAAGAGTAAACACTTGTTCGACACACAGGCCCAGACTTATCTTGACTGGTTCGTATTGAATTTTACTGACTAATGATCAAATGTTGATAATTTGTTGATCATTGAATATATTAGTCCCCCCATTTAGTATACTGCATTTGGTTACTTGTATATACATGAAAAGGCCTTATCAAAAAATTTTTCCAAAATCCAAAATTTATTCATATAGCCCTCTTACATCAGCTGATATTTCAAAGTTGCTGTACAGAAAACCCCAGCCTAAAAACCCCCAAACAGCAAGCAATGCAAGACATAGCTTCACCATCTCTGACCACATATTACTACAATAGACCGAAATAACCTAGGAATAACACTAGGATTTAAGGAATACTAGGATAGGTAAAGTAATCCCTTTTTTAACCCCACCACAACCCCTCCCCCCTTTTTAGGAGTTAGATGCACTATTGTTAAAAGTGGTTTTGTTCCATGACATCATAAGGTGAATGCTAATCCCAAATTTGTTAAGTCGCTCCTGGGATAAGAGCGTCTGCTAAATGACTTAAATGTAAATGGGTAAAATTGAAAAGACTGTTGGCATGGGCTCCAGTGGCAGTACCTCACTGTCCCCGAAGACAAAGAATGTATTACAGTCTGGTTTTAGCCTGCTCCCGTCCACTTGTTCCATAGTATACCCCTTAAAACTTGCCACCTGTGTCCTGTCCTGTTCGTCCCGGTCCTGTTCTGGTTCCGTCCTCCCTGTTCTGTCCCGTTCTGTTCTGTCCTTCCTGTTCTGTCCGTCCTGTTCTGTCCCGTCCGACCTGTCCTATATGTTCTTCTGATAATGTCCTCGGTCCTGGTCTCTGTGTCGGTCCGTAATTCCCAGGTAACACCCCGCCTAGGTTTTTAACTGTTCCGTCTCCTTACGTTATACAAACCCCTGTCCCCCGTCCAACTCTCAGGTTTTAATCCGATTTGGTGCCTGTTGCTTAGCACCTGTTTACCACTCTACCCTAAAGGCCTGATTGGTAGAGTGCAGAGATGGTTGTGTTCTGGAAGGTTCTCCCATCTCCACAGAGGAACTCTGGAGCTCTGTCAGAGTGACCATGGGGTTCTTGGTGGTTCCAAACTTCTTCCATTTTCTTCTTGGGGACCTTCAATGCTACAGAAATGTTTTGGTACCCTTCCTCAGTGCCGTGCCTCAACACAATCCTGTCCCGGAGCTCTACGGACAATTCCTTCGACCTCATGGTTTGGTTTTTGCTCTGAGATGCACTGTCAACTGTGGGACCTTATATAGACAGGTTTGTGCCTTTCCAAATCATGTCCAACCAATTGAATTTACCACAGGTGGACTCCAATCAAGTTGTAGAAACATCTCAAGGATGATCAATGGAAACAGGATGCACCTGAGCTCAATTTCGAGTCTCATCGCAAATGGTTTGAATAATTATGTAAATACGTTATTTCTGTTTTTTAATTTTAATAAATGTGGAAAAAAATCAAAAAAACAGTTTTTGCTTTGTCATTATGGGGTATTGTGTGTAGATTGATGAGAAAAATGTTTTATTTAATCCATTTTAGAATAAGGCTGTAACTTAACAAAATGTGGAAAAAGGGAAGGTGTCTGAATACTTTCCGAATACACTCTATGATTTATGTAGGATTTATGTACACTACCGGTCAAAAGTTTTAGAACACCTAGTCATTCAAGGGTTTTTCTTTATTTTTACTATTTTCTACATTGTAGAATAATAGTGAAGACATCAAAACTATGAAATAACACATATGGAATCATATAGTAACCAAAAAAGTGTTAAACAAATCAAATATATTTTATATTTGAGATTCTTCAAATAGCCACCCTTTTCCTTGATGACAGCTTTGCACACCCTTGGCATTCTCTCAAACAGCTTCATGAGGTAGTCACTTGGAATGCATTTCAATTAACAGGTGTGCCTTCTTAAAAGTTATTTGGTGGAATTTCTTTCCTTCTTAATGTGTTTGAGCCAATCAGTTGTGTTGTGACAAGGTAGGGGTGGTATACAGAAGATAGCCCTATTTGGTAAAAGACCAAGTCCATATTGTAGCAAGAACAGCTCAAATAAGCAAAGAGAAACGATAGTCCATCATTACTTTAAGACATGAAGGTCAGTACGGAAAATTTCAAGAACTTTGAAAGTTTCAAGTGCAGTCGCAAAAACCATCAAGCGCTATGATGAAACTGGCTCTCATGAGGACCGCCACAGGAATGGAAGACCTCAGAAATTGCAGCCCAAATAAATGCTTCACGGAGTTCAAATAACAGACACATCTCAACATCAACTGTTCAGAGGAGACTGCGTGAATCAGGCCTTCATGGTAGAATTGCTGCAAAGAAACCACTACTAAAGGACACCAATAAGA
>NW_019950727.1:0-7551 GCF_002910315.2 Salvelinus sp. IW2-2015 | reverse complement strand
CGTTTCGTTTCAAGTGAAGCTCCAGCATGCAGATCAGACTGTTTCCACCAGTGTATTCGATATGTCTCTAGTCTCTGTACTTTCTAGCGTGTCGAAATCAAAAAGACCGTGGTCACAAATATGTATTATGTTTATGAATGTTATGGTTGTCCTGGACTCCCTTCGACTTCCATCTTGGATCCTACCCAGAAGCCATGCGGTGCGACGTTTGAGTGGCGGGATGATACGGTTGAAGAAGGTTCATAGTGGACTTGGCCCTTGAATCCTACCACTATCAGGTGGGTTCACCAGTCAGATGTGGATATGCTCAGAAGCAAGCCATGATGTCTTGTCTGTCTTTTTGCATATTGATTATTAGTCTTAAGTCTAACACTCCTGTCTTCTCTAGTCCTCGACCAATAAACAACGTTAATCCTGTTACTAGTTCTAGGGTGTTATAGTGATGGAAATGTTCTCGTCAACTCTACTCCTGTCTTTCTTCTTCCATCCCTGTCTCTCTCACCCCCACGCTTTGCGCTCTCTCTTCCATCCCTGTCTCTCTCACCGCCAACCTGCTCTCTCTTCCTATCCCTGTCCCTCTCACCCCCCACCTTGTATCGTCTTGCCATCCCTGTCTCTCTCACCCCCACCTTGAGCGCTCTCTTCGTCGCATCCTCTGTCTCATCCTCCCCCGCACCTCGCTCTCACTTCCTCATCCCGGCTTCTTCTCACCCCCCTACCTCGACTCCTATTCTCCATCCACTGGTCTCTTGCTCACCCCCGACCTCACTCTCTCTCATCCCTGTCTCTCTCACCCCACCTCACTCACTCTCCTCCTGTTCTCTCTCCACCCCCACCTCAATCTCACATGTGTCACCTATAAGAAACAGCTGATGTCCATTGCAAGTGGCTGTAGTGGAGAGGAGCGGTGGCAAGTGGAGGGCAGTGGGACAGGCAGATCTGGGGGACAAGTGTGGATGAACCGACCGGTTGTAAGACGCTGGAGCTACGCTCTCCTCCATTCTCACACAGCTATCAGGTTCTCTATGATCTCAAAACTCCTCCCTACTTCACTCCAACGCCGACGTAACAATGATGTCCATTATCTCCTCTAGCCTGTGCTCAGCGGGCAAGGTTATTTCTGTCACAGTATACAGATGTAGGATCTTATTATGGCGATTCCTGAAAGATGCTTCTCTTTCAGCGGGAAATTGCAAACTTGTAGTGTATTTGAGGTTTAAAAATGATTCTAAAGTCCACTTTAAATGACAGGACTGATTTGTATCAACCCCTACACAAAATGTCTACTAATAACTGTAACTAATACATTCACTATTCCTTTGCTTCATATTTTTTCTGCTGCTAGCAAACTGGCTCAAATTTAATGTCAGTTTCAAAGGTGCACACCAATTTCTCTCTGTCCCTCTTCTCACTCTCGTTTCTGTCCCTCTCTCTATCCTCTCTCGTCTTCTCTTCTGTCTGTCTCTCTGCTTCTCTCTACTCGTTCTCTCTCTCTACCTCTCTCTCAGAGTCGTGCTTTTTTCCCATTACCTCTCTTCGTCATCTGCTCTCTCTCTCTCTCTCTCTCTCTCTCTCTCTCTCTTCTCCTCTCTCTCTCGTCTTCTCTTCTCTCTATTTCTCTCTGGTCCTCTCTCTCTCCTCTGGTCCCCTCTCTCTCTCTGTCTCTCTCTCTCTCTCTCTCTCTATCTCTCTCTCTCTCTCTCTCTCTCTCTCTCTCCTCTCTCTCTCTCTCTCCTCCTTCTCTTCTTCATCAATTCAATTCAATTCAATCAAGGGCTTATTGCTGGGAAACAGTGTTAACATTGCCAAGAAGGAGTAATAATACACAAAGTGAATAAAACAAACAAATTAACAGTAAACATTTACACAGACAGAAGTTTCTCCTGTCTCGGTCTGTTCTGTCTGTCTGTCTTGTTCTGTCCCTCGGTAGGGTGTGATTGTAGGTAACATGTCTTGATGAATCCCTGGCTCTCTCTCTCCACGATCCAGCACCCCTCAGGGTCTACTGGAGGAGCACTGGTCCACAAACACAGCTTCAACATCAGTCGCGTTAGGTCACGCACACACACACACACAACACACAACGCGGCCGCACGCACGCACGCACGACACACACACAGCACACAAACCGCACTTCACACAGACGCACGCACGCACACACACACACACACACGACACGCCGCACACATGACACACACAGACACGCACTCTCACTCTATCTATCATATCTATCACCACTATATTGTGGCATCTAATTGGTAGGCTGGATCAGAATTAGTGAATTATCTATCTATATATCATTCTTATCATCTATTTCCGTTGTGTTTTACTCTCCATCTTCTCTCTGTCTCTATATTTTATTATTGAATCTCTCTCTTCTTTACTCTCTCTATCTTCCAATCTATCTATATCTATATCTATCTACCTATCTATCTACATCTATCTCTACAATACATCTATATATCACACCAACTCACACAGCCCTACACAGTATTCTCTCCTAGATAGACACACACACACACACACAGACGCATGCCATGAATCTATATCTAATCACCACACCAGATCTATCAGAACACTACATCTATCACTCATATCTATCATCATATCGATCACTATCTACACATCTTACACACACACACACCACACACACACACACACACACACAACACGCCAGACGCATGTCTATTATATCTATATCTATCGTACAAATTCTGCTATATGTATCTACATTGAGCTCACATGAAATCTCATCTATATATCTATCTATATCTAATATCTATCCTCTGATATATCAACCTGTATCTATCTCTCAACACCTCTATCTCTCTATCTCTCTCAATCTCTCACTTTATCATGTTTTTTTTTTTATATCTCTGCTTTTATATTATATATATTTTTGTCTATAAGCTCTCGCAGTAGCACGTCTACCTGCCTCGACAGGGGACTCTTTGACCTCACTAATCACTGTTGAAACAGAGACATGCTGCTTATGAGATGGGATGTTTAATAGAGTTAAATAGAGTGAATGATCGAGCTCTAAGAGAGAGCTCTCTAGTGATCTTCTCTGTCTGTGCTGCTAGTCCCAGATAGAAAAGCCTGGGGTCTTGATGTTAATGCTATCTATATCTGTGATTTATTAATATTATTATTGTTTGGGCGGTATGGAAATATAGAGTTGTTACTGGAATTAAGTGCATTATACTGTGGTGTGTGTGTGGGGTAGAGTCAGTATGAATCGTGGTGTGTGTGGATGGTCAGCATGACATGTGCTGTGTGTAGAGGTCAGTATGAATGTGTGTGTGTGTGTGGAGTGCAGTATGTAATGTGTGTGTGGGGATCAGTATGAATGTGGTGTGGAGTCAGTATTGAATGTGAGTGTGTGTTGTGTGTGTGTTAGATCAGTCATGAATGTGTGGTGTGTGGGAGGGGGGGTTTCCCGCCCGAGTTGAATGTGTGGTGGAAGTGTGATGGTGGATCCAAGTTATAATGTGTGTGTGTGTGTGTGTGTGTGATCAGTATGTGGGTGTGTGTGTGGTAGTCATATGAAGGTGTGTGGAGTCGAGTATGAAGTGAGGTGTGTGTCGCTGTGTGGAGTCAGTATGAATGTGTTGTGTGTGTGGAGTCAGTATGAAGTGTGTGTGTGTGGAGTTCAGTATGAATGTGGTTTGTGGAGTCCAGTAATGAATGTGTGTGTGTGTGTTGTGTGTGGAGTCAGTGATGAATGTTGTGTGTTGTGTGTGTGTTGAGTCAGTATGGAAGTGTGGTGTGTGGAGTCAGTATGAATGTGTGTGTGTGTGTGTGTGTGTGTGTGTGAGTGTGGTGTGTGGAGTCAGTGAGAATGTGTGTGTGGAGTCAGTGATTAATGTGGTGGTGTGTGTGTAGAGTCAGTACTGAAGTGTGTGGGGAGTCAGTATGAATATGTGTGTGTTGTGTGTGTGTGTGTGTGTGTGTGGTGTGTGTGTGTGTGTGTGTGTCGTTGTTGGGTGTGTGGCTGTGTGTGTGTAACTGGATTGTGTGGAGTCAATTGTGTATGTGTGTATGGAGCAGTATGCTTGTGTGTGTGTGAGTCAGTCATGAAGTGTGTGTGTGTTGGATGTCAGTATGCAATGTTGTGTGTGTGTGAGTCAGTATGATGTGTGTGTTTGGAGTCAGTATGAATGTGTGTGTGTGTGTGTGTGTTGTGTGTAGAAGTCAGTGTTTGTGTGGTGTGTTCGTGTGTGTGTGTGTGTGTGTGTGTGTGGGTGTGTGTGTGGTGTGTGTGTGTGCTGTGTGTTGTGTGAGTCCAGTTATGTGTGTGCATGTGTGTGTGTGTGTGTGTGTGTGTGTTGGAGTCAGTATGAATGTGTGTGTGTGTGTGTGGAGTCGTATGAATGTGTGTGTGTGTGGTGTTGTGTGTGTAGAGTCCATTATGAATGTGTGTCGTGTGTGTAAGAGGCAGTATGAATGTGTGTGTGTGTGTGAGTGGTGTGTGTGTGTGTGTGGTGTGTGTGTGGAGTCAGTATGAATGTGTGTGTGTGGAGTCAGTAATGAATGTGTGTGTGTGTGTGGAGTCAGTATGGATGTGTGATGTGTGTGGAGTCAGTATGAGGTGTGCTGTTGGGAGTCAGTTATGTGTGTGTTGGAGTCAGTATGATGGGTGTGTGGAGTCATTATGATTGTGTCGTGATGGAGTCAGTATGCATTGCGTTGTGTGATCAGTATGATTGGTGTGTGTGTGTGTGTCGATGTCAGTATGACATGTCGTGTGGTAGAGTCAGTATGAAATGTGTGTGTGTGTGTTTAGAGCAGTGTGTGTTGTGTGTGTTGTGTGTTGTGTGTGTGGTGTGGCTGTGTGTGTGTGGGTGTGTGTGTGTCATGGTGTGTGTGTGTGTGGAGTCAGTATGTGTGTATGTGGTGTGCTGTGTGTGTGTGTGTCGTGTTCTGTGTTGACGGTCAGTATGAATGTGCTGTGTGTGTGCTGTGTGGAAGTCAGTAATGAATGTTGTGTGTGTGTGTGTGTGTGATGGTAGATAACAGTATGAATGTGTGTGTGTGCTGTTGTAGATGTCAGTATGAATGTGTGTGTGTGTGTGTGTGTTGTGGTGTGTGTTGTGTGTGGTGGATCAGTATGAATGTGTCGCTGTGTGGAGTCAGTATGAATGTGTGTGTGTGTGTGGAGTCATATGGATGTGGCTGTGGTGGAGTCAGTATGATTTGTGTGTGTCTGGTGAGTCAGTATGATTGTGTTTGTGGAGTCAGTATATTGTGTGACATGTTGGAGTCTGTATGAATTGTGTGTGTGGAGTCAGTTATGATTGCGGTGTTGTGAGTCAGTATGATTGTGTGTGTTGTGTGTGTCGAAGTCCAGTATAGAATGTTGTGTTAGATCCAGTCATGAACTTGTGGTTGATTGTTGAGTCCAGTATGAATGTGTGTGTGTGTGGTGTGTGTGTTGTGTGTGAGTCAGTATGATATGTTATGTGTGTGTGTAGAGTCCAGTATGAAGTGTGTTGTGGAGTCAGTATGGAATGTGTGTGTGTGTGTGTTGTGTAGAGCCAGTATGAATGTGTGTGTGTGTTAGAGATCAGTATGAATGGTGGTTGGCATGTGTGTGTGGGTGGAGTCAGTGCAATGGAATGTTGTGTGTGCTGTAGAGTCAGTGATAATGTGTGTGTTGTGTGTGTGTGTGTTGTGTGCTGTGTTTTTAAGTCAGTATGAATTTGTGTTGTGTGTGTGTGGATGGATGTCAGTATGAAGTGTTGTGTGTGGTAGAGTCATTTATGAGTGTGTGTGGTGTGTGTGTGTGTAGAGTCAGTATGAAGCCTGTGTGTGTGGTTGTGCTGTGTGTAGAGTCAGTATGATGTGTGTGTGTGTAGAGTCAGAATGAATCGTGTGTTGTCTGTGTAAGAGTCAGTCATGAATGTGAGTGTGTGTGTGTTGTGCTGTGTTGTGTGTAGACGTCAGATATGAATGTGTGACTGTTGTCGAGGTCAGTATGAATGTGTGTGTGTAGAGTCCAGTATGAATTCTTGTGTGGTGTAGAAGTCAGTATGAATGTTGTCATGTGTGTGTGTGTAGGATCAGTAGAATATGTGGTGTAGATCAGTAATGAATGTGTGTGTGTGTGTTGTGTGTTGTTAGATCAGTTGTGTGTGGTGTGTCGGTGTTGTGTGTGTGTAGGATCAGTTGAATGTTGTGTTGTTACTGTGTTGTGTGAGTCCCATGTACTGTATATTTCACTCTTTCTTTCCTTTCATACATTGAGCATGAAATGTATAATATGTTAAATCTGTAAGATCTCTATTCCAAAGGAGCGCAGTGATCAGTCTGTTTGACCAGGCTAAGACATATCAGCCACCTCCCATCCTCCTACTTGAGATAAAAGAAAGGAAAAAGGACAGAACAGTCRTAAATACAAAGCTTMCTAATAACTAAGAGAGACCGACGCAATTACTCTAAATKMTTTTCCTCCAAGTCCTCCCCTGGCCAGACAGAATGAAAGACCACTAAACTAGGAAGAGTAATTGATAAAGTAACATTGATTAACTGATATAAGTTCATTATGCTCAGTCTAATACGCATTGGGTTCCACTCCTCTGCACCACCTAAAGAGGTTTGGTCAAGGACCACATTAAGATTGACTGGAACATCAAAAGACAGGGAGATAAGAGAGAAAAGGAAAGAGAAAGAAAGAAAGAAAGGGATAGAGGGATTGACAGAGTGGTACATCCTGTACTGTGACCTGGCCACAAAAAGAAGAGCCAGAAGAAAATGAGAGAAAGCACTGTGTGTGCAGAAGATAAAAAGAGCCAGTCAGTGATACCTCATGAACCATCGACTGTTGGGCCATTACAAGAGAAGGAGAAAAGAAAACAGTCTAGAAGGAGAACGAAGAAAGAAGAGATAGACAGTAGTACCTCATGGACTGTTGAGCTGACAGTCTTGTTCAGGATAGGAACAAACCCCTCCAGTAGAGAATAGGCATTGGGAGACAGAACCTGGTACAGCCCCAGTCTCTTAGCTACAGGCAGAGAGAGGATTTGCTAATACATCCAACATCAGAGTTTAGGACAGAGGCTTCATTCAGTTTCAATATGAATCTATTGTTGTCATGGCCAATGGCTTTTGGAATCAATACTTGGTTGCCACAGTTACTTTTAGAGTAGGATGAAGTTGACTTTAACACGCATCTATGGTCAGTTTTGCATTGTTCCTTTTTAATGGTTAAGGTTAGGATGAAAGTGGGTAAGCTGATTCTAGATCTGTGCCTATGTGTAACTTCTACCTAGAGCACTTACCTTTCAGTCCATGGTTCCTCAGCCAATCAGCCGAGGAGCTGGGCGGGACACCTGGGGGCTTGATGCTCAGGGGGACATTGTGATTGGGTGGTCTGGGGAGCGAAGGAGAGAGTGAAAAGCTGTCCAACTCTGTGGAAATCTGGGGGAGTACAGTAAGAGGAAAGATTCACTAAAAGGTTTATGTTAGATGTTCAAGAAAAATGCTGTACACACAGACACCAGCACTGACACACACACACAGAGTCCATTCACCTGTTGTCCCACCACAGTG
>NW_019950726.1:0-7559 GCF_002910315.2 Salvelinus sp. IW2-2015 | reverse complement strand
ACAGAGAATAAAAGGAGCAGATTTCTGGGCGTGGTAGAATAGATTCAGGGCATAATGTGCAGACAGGGGTGTGGTGGGGTGCGGGTACAGTGGAGCAAAGCCCAGGCACTGAGTGATGATAAAGGAGGTTGCATCTCTGGATATGCTGGTTATACTGTGTGGGAGGTGTGTGGGAGGTGGGACAAAGGAGGTATCAGAGGTATGATGAGTGGAACTAGGGGCTCCACAGCAAACTAAAACAATGATAACTATCCTAAACAACAGTATACAAGGCATATTGACATTTGAGAGAGACATACAGCGAGGCATAAAGTAATCACAGGTGTTGGGAGAGCTAGCTAAGACAACAACGGGTAAGACAACAACAGCTAATCAGCTAAGACAACAACAACAGGTAAAATGGCGATGACTAGGCAGAGAGGGTCGGTTAACTACACACAGGGCCTGAGTTCGAGGCTGGGGCCGACAGATAAACAAAAGTAAACAAAGTGGAGTACCGTGATTAATGAACAGTCCAGCAGGCTTCAGCTATGGAGCAAAATGGCGCCGGAAGAAATGGCAGCAGTTTCTCGGGCGCCCAACTAGTTGTGCTATTATGTGCTGTTTTTCGCGTTATTTGTAACCTATTTTGTACATAATGTTTCTGCAACCGTATCCTACGGCAAAAGGGAGCTTCTGGATATCAGGACAGCGATCACTCACCTCGGATTAGACAAAGACTTTTTCTACAACAAACAAGACGCTCAAGACATTCTCCAAACACCCGGCAGGGCCAACATCCCCGTTATTTGCAAGAGGAAGCGACGCAGGTACAGAGGACAAAGAGCGGGATGCCTGGTCAGGACCCGGAAAAGGRGAATGGGAAAATTGCCGTTACCGTCAATACTTCTCGCCAAAGTGCAATCATTGGACAATAAACTGGACGAGGTACGATCACGGATATCCTACCAACAGGACATCAAAAACTGTAACATCCTATGTTTCACYGAATCGTGGCAGTATGACGACATGGAAATTAAGCTAGCAGGAAACACGCTGCACCGGCAAGATAGAACAGCACACTCAGGTAAGACGAGGGGGGGCGGTCTGTGTGTATTTGTAAACAACAGCTGGTGCACGAATTGGAGGAAGTCTCTAGATTTTGCTCTCCTGAAGAAGAGTATATTGTGATAAATTGCAGGCCACACTATTTGCCTAGAAAGTTTTCAGCTATACTTTTCGTGGCTGTTTATTTACCACCACAGACAGATGCTGGCACTATAATATACATGGTAAATAACTACAGTCTGTTATTGGTCCAGTCATATAATATACATGGTAAATTAACTACAGTCTGTTATTGGTCCAGTCTATAATATACATGGTAATAACTTACAGTCTGTTATTGGTCCAGTCTATAATATACATGGTAAATAAACTACAGTCTGTTATTGGTCAGTCTATAATATACATGGTAAATAACTACAGTCTTTATTGGTCCAGTCTATAATATGCATGGTAAATAACTACAGTCTGTGATTGGTCCAGTCTATAAATATACATGGTAAATAATAGTCTGTTATTGGTCAGACTATAATATACATGGTAAATACACAGTCTGTTATTGGGTCCAGTCTATAATAAACGGTAATAACTACAGTCTGTGATTGGTCCAGTCTATAATATACATGGTAAATAACTACAGTCTGTTATTGGTCCAGTCTATAATATACATGGTAAATAACTACAGTCTGTTATTGGTCCAGTTCTATAATATACATGGTAAATAACTACAGTCTGTTATTGGTCCAGTCTATAATATACATGGTAAATAACTAGTCCTGTTATTGGTCAGTCTATAATATACAAGTAATAACTACAGTCTGTTATTTGGTCCAGTCTATAATATACATGGTAATAACTAGTCTGTTATTGGTCCAGTCTATAGTATACATGGTAAATAACTGTCTGTTATTGGTCCAGTCTATAATTACAAGGTAATAACTAGTCTGTGATTGGTCCAGTCTATAATATACATGGTAAATAACTAGTCTGTGATTGGTCCAGTCTATAATATACATGGTAAATAACTAGTCTGTTTGGTCAGTCTATAATATACAAGGTAAATAACTCAGTCTGTTATTGGTCCAGTCTTAATATACATGGTAAATAACTAGTCTGTTATTGGTCCAGTCTATATATACAAGGTAATAACTAGCAGTCTGTTATTGGTCAGTCTTATAATATACAAGGTAAATAACTAGTCTGTGATTGGTCCAGTCTATAATATATACATGGTAAATAACTAGTCTTGTGATTGGTCAGTCTATAATGATACATGGTAAATAACTACAGTCTGTTATTGGTCCAGTCTATAATATACATGGTAAATAACTAGTCTGTTATTGGTCAGTCTATAGTTACTGGTAATAACTAGTCTGTTATGGTCCAGTCTATAATATACAAGGTAAATAACTACAGTCTGTTATTGGTCAGTCTATAAATATACATGGTAAATAACTATCGTTATTTTGGTCCAGTCTATAATATTACAAGGTAATAACTACAGTCTGTTATTGGTCCAGTCTATAATATACATGGTAAATAACTAGTCTGTTTATTGGTCCAGTCTTATAATATACATTGGTAAATAACTAGTCTGTTTATTGGTCCAGTTATAATTTACAAGGTAAATAACTACAGTCTGTTATTGGTCCAGTCTATAATATACATTGTAAATAACTTAGTCTGTTATTGTCCAGTCTATAGTATACATGGTAAATAACTAGTATGTTATTGGTCCAGTCTATAATATAAAGTAAATAACTACCAGTCTGTTATTGGTCCAGTCTATAATATACATGGTAAATAACTAGTCTGTTATTGGTCCAGTCTATAGTATACATGGTCAATAACTTAGTCTTTATTGGTCCAGTCTATAATATACAAGGTAATAACTAACAGTCTGTTATTGGTCAGTCTATAATATACATGGTAAATAACTAGTCTGTTATTGTCCAGTCTATAATATACAAGGTAAATAACTACAGTCTGTTATTGGTCCAGTCTATAATATACATGGTAAATAACTACAGTCTGTTTTTGGTCCCAGTCTATAATATACATGTAATAACTAGTCTGTTATTGGTCCAGTCTATAATATACATTGGTAAATAACTACAGTCTGTATTGGTCCAGTCTATATATTACATGAATAACTACAGTCTGTTATTGGTCCAGTTATAATATACATGGTAAATAACTACAGTCTGTTATTGGTCCAGTCTATACTATACATGGTAAATAACTACAGTCTGTTATTGGTCCAGTCTATAATATACATGGTAAATAACTAAGTCTGTTATTGGTCAGTCTATATTATAACATGGTGAATAACTACAGTCTGTTATTGGTCCAGTCTATATATATACATGGTAAATAACTAGTCTGTTATTGGTCCAAGTCTATAATATACATGGTAATAACTAGTCTGTTATTTGGTCCAGTCTATAATATACATGATGAATAACTACGTCTGTTATTGTTCCAGTCTATAATATACATGGTAAATAACTAGTCTGTTATTGGTCCAATCTATAATATACATGGTAAATAACTACATCTGTGATTGGTCCAGTCTATAATATACATGGTTAAATAACTACAGTCTGTTATTGGTCCAGTCTATAATTACATGGTGAATAACTACAGTCTGTTATTGGTCCAGTCTATAATATACATGGTAAATAACTACAGTCTGTTTTGGTCCAGTCTATAATTATACATGGTAAATAATACAGTCTGTAATTGGTCAGTCTATAATATACATGGTAAAAACTACAGTCTGTTATTGGTCCAGTATAATATGCATGGTAAATAACTACAGTCTGTGATTGGTCCAGTCTATATATTACATGGTAAGATAACTAGTCTGTTATGGTCCAGACTATAATATACATGGTAAATAACCACAGTCTGTTTTGCGTCCAGTCTATAATAACATGGTAAATAACTAGTCTGTTATTGGTCCAGTCTATAATATACATGGTAAATAACTACAGTCTGTTATTGGTCCAGTCCTATAATATACATGGTAAATAACTACGTCTGTGATTGGTCCAGTCTATAATATACATGGTAAATAACTACAGTCTTTTATTGGTCCAGTCTATAATATACATGGTAAATAACTACAGTCTGTTATTGGTCCAGTCTATAATATACATGGTAAATATACAGTCTGTTATTGGTCCAGTCTATAATATACATGGTAAATAACTAAGTCTGTTATTGGTCCAGTCTATAATATACATAAGGTAAATAACTACAGTCTGTTATTGGTCCAGTCTATAATATACATGGTAAATAACTAGTCTGTTATTGGTCCAGTCTTATAGTATACATGGTAAATAAACTATCTTGTTATTGGTCCAGTCTATAATATACAAGGTAAATAACTAGTCTGTGATTTGGTCCAGTCTATAATATACATGGTAAATAACTAGTCTGTGATTGGTCCAGTCATAATATACATGGTAAATAACTACAGTCTGTTATGGTCCAGTCTATAATATACATGGTAAAATAACTAGTCTGTTATTTGTCCAGCTCATTAATATACAAGGTAAATAACTCAGCTGTTATTGGTCCAGTCTATAATATACAAGGTAAATACTAGTCTGTGATTGGGTCCAGTCTATATATACATGGTAAATAACTACAGTCTGTTATTGGTCCAGTCTATAATATACATGGTAAATAACTAGTCTGTTATTGTCCAGTCTATAATATACATGGTAAATAACTAGTGTTATGGTCCAGTCTATAGTATACATGTAAATAACTAGTCTGTTATGGTCCAGTCTATAATATACAAGGTTAAATAACTCAGTCTGTTATTGTCCAGTCTATATATACATGGTAAATAACTAGTCTGTGTATTGGTTCCAGTCTATAATATACAAGGTAAATAATACAGTCTGTTATTGGTCCGATCTATAATATACAAGGTAAATAACTCAGTCTTGTTATTGGTCCAGTCTATAATATACATTGGTAATAAACTAGTCTGTTATTGGTCCAGTCTATAATATACATTGTAAATAACTAGTCTGTTATTGCGTCCAGTCTATAGTATACATGGTAAATAACTAGTTTGTTATTGGGCCAAGTCTATAATATACATGGTAAATAACTACAGTCTGTTATTGGTCCAGTCTATAATATACATTGGTAAATAAACTAGTCTGTTATTGTCCAGTCTTATAGTATACATGGTAATAACTAGTCTGTTATTGGTCCAGTTATAATATACAAGGTAAATAACTACAGTCTGTTATTGGTCCAGTCATAATAACATGGTAATAACTAGTCTGTTATTGGTCCAGTCTATAATATACAAGGTAAATAACTACAGTCTGTTATTGGTCCAGTCCTATAATATACATGGTAAATAACTACAGGCTGTTTTTGTCCAGTCTATAATATACACATGCTGTTAAATAAACTAGTCTGTTATTGGTCCAGTCTATAATATACATTTGTAAATAACTAGTCTGTTATTGGTCCAGTCTATAGTATACATGGTAAATAACTAGTATGTTATTGGTCCAGTCTATAATATTACAAGGTAAATAACTACAGTCTGTTATTTGGTCCAGTCTATAATATACATGGTAAATAACTAGTCTGTTTATGGTCCAGTCTAATATTACATGGTCAATAACTAGTTGTTATTGGTCCAGTCTATAATATACAAGGTAAATAACTTACAGTCTGTTATTGGTCCAGTCTATATATAACATGGTAAATAACTAGTCTGTTATTGTCCAGTCTATAATATACAGGTAAATAACTACAGTCTGTTATTGGTCCAGTCTATAATATACATGGTAAATAACTAGCAGTCTGTTTTTGTCCAGTCTATAATATTACATGGTAATAACTAGTCTGTTATTGGTCCAGTCTATAATATAACATGGTAAAATAACTACAGTCTGTTATTGTCCAGTCTATAATATACATGGTAAATAACTACAGTCTGTTATTGGTCCAGTCTATAATAATCATGGTAAAATAACTACAGTCTGTTATTGGTCCAGTCTATACTATACATGGTAAATACTACAGTCTGTTATTGGTCCAGTCTATAATATACATGGTAAATAACTAGTCTGTTATTGGTTCAAGTCTATAATATACATGGTGATAATTACCAGTCTGTTATTGGTCCAGTCTATATATAACATGGTAAATAACTAGTCTGTTATTGGTCCAGTCTATAATATACATGTAAATAACTGTCTGTTATTGGTCCAGTCATTAATATACATGATGAATAACTACAGTCTGTTATTGTTCCAGTCTATATTACATGGTAAATAATAGTCTGTTATTGGTCCAACTTAATATACATGGTAATAACTACGTCTGTGATTGGTCCAGTCTATAATATACATGGTAAATAACTACAGTCTGTTATTGGTCCAGTCTATAATATACATGGTAATAACTACAGTCTGTTATTGTCCATCTAAATATACATGGTAAATATACAGTCCGTTATTGGTCCAGTCTATAATATACATGGAAATACTACAGTCTGTATTGTCCAGTCTATAATACATGGTAAATAACTACAGTCTGTTATTGGTCCAGTCTAATAAATTCATGGTAAATAACTACAGTCTGTATTGGTCCAGTCTATAATATACATGGTAAATAACTAGTCTGTTATTGGTCCAGACTATAATATACATGGTAAATAACACAGTCTGTTATTGGTCCAGTCTATAATATAACATGGTAAATAACTAGTCTGTATTGGTCCAGGTCTATAATATACATGGTAAATAACTACAGTCTGTTATTGGTTCCAGTCTATAAATATACATGGTAAATAACTACAGTCTGTGATTGGTCCAGTCTATAATATACATGGTAAATAACTACAGTCTGTTTATTTGGTCCAGTCTATAATATACATGTGTAAATAAACTACAGTCTGTTTATTGGTTCCAGTCTATAAATATACATGTAAATAACTACAGTCTGTTATTGGTCCAGTCTATAATATACATGGGTAAATAACTAGTCTGTTATTGTCCAGTCTATAATATACAAGGTAAATAACTACAGTCTGTTATTGGTCACAGTCTATAATATACATGGTAAATAACTCAGTCTGTTATTGGTCCAGTCTATAATATACATGGTGAATATAACTACAGTCTGTTATTGGTCCAGTCTATAATATACATGGTAAATAACTACAGTCTGTTATTGGTCCAGTCTATAAACATTGGTAAATAACTACAGTCTGTTATTGGTCCAGTCTATAATATTACATGGTAAATAACTACAGTCTGTTATTGGTCCAGTCTTATAATATGCATGGTAAATAACTACAGTCTGTGATTGGTCCAGTCTATAAATATTACATGGTAAATAACTAGTCTGTTATTGGTCCAGACTATAATATTACATTGGTAAATAACCACAGTCTGTTATTTGGTCCAGTCTATAATAAACATTGGTTAAATAACTAGTCTGTTATTGTCCAGTCTATATATACATGGTAA
>NW_019950725.1:0-7560 GCF_002910315.2 Salvelinus sp. IW2-2015 | reverse complement strand
TCTTCAAACTCAGTGCCTCTTGCTTGACATCATGGGAAAATCAAAAGAAATCAGCCAAGACCTCAGAAGAAAGATTGTAGACTTCCACAAGTCTGGTTCATGCTTGGGAGCAATTTCCAAACACCTGGAAGGTACCACGTTCATCTGTACAAACAATAGTACGCAAGTATAAACACCATGGGACCACGCAGCCATCATACCACTCAGGAAGGAGACACGTTCTGTCTCCTAGAGTGAACGTACTTTGGTGCGAAAAGTGCAAATCAATCCCAACAAACAGCAAAGACCTGTGTGAAGATGCTGGAGGAAACAGTACAAAGTATCTATATCCATAGTAAAACAAGTCCTATATCGACATAACCTGAAGCCGCCAGCAAGAAGAAAAGCCACTGCTCCAAAACGCCATAAAAAAGCCAGACTACGGTTTGCAACTGCACATGGGGACAAAGATCGTACTTTCTGAGAAAATCGTCCTCCTTCTGATGAAAACAAAAATTAGAACTGTTGCCATGAATTGACCATCATTATGTTTGCGAAAAAAGGGGCGTTTGCAACCAACAGAACCATCATCCCAACCGTGGAAGCACGGCGAGGGCGCATCATTTGTGGGGTGCTTGTGCGCAGAGGGATTGGCTTGCACTTTCACAAAAAAGATGGCCATCATGAGAGAGGGAAATTATGTATATGTTGAAGCAATCATCTCAAACATTCAGCAGGAAGTTCAAACGCGTCAAAATCTCTTCCAAATGGACACAGCCGGAATAAGTTCAAGTGGAAAATGGCTTTAAGGACAACAAAGTCGAGATTGAGACGTCCATGTTACATAGCCCGAACCTCATGCCTATAGAACATTGGGCAGATCTAAAAAACACATTGCGACCAAGGAGCTACAAAACCTGATTCAGTACACCAGCTCCTGTTCAGCAAGAATGGGCCAAAATTCACCCAATTTATTGTGAACTTGTAGAAAGTGCTACCCGAAACGTTTGACCAAGTTTTAAACAATTTACAGGGCAATGCTAACAAAACTAATTGAGTGTATGAAACTTCATGACCCACTGGAATGTGGGAAGATATAAAAGTATAATAAAGCATTCCACTATGTATCTGACACTTCTACATTTAGGGCTAGGCGTCCTTTTTCCAGAAGTCTGGCCGACTGGACGTGCTGAAAGTAAAACTGCCGTACGCAGGCCCAGAACTCAGAATGATATATTAGTGGTTAGCATGGATAGAAAAAATTTGGGAAGGTTCTAAAATTGGTGTAAAATAAGCGAGACTATAATACAATTTGATAGCAGGCGAAAAATCCGAAGAAAAACGACCAGATTTTTTTTTTTTTTTTTAAGACCAGGGCTCTTATAATGGAAAGCTAGGTCCTATGTAATTCCGGCTCCCAATTTGCAATTTCCTATGGCTTCTACTAGATTCAACAGTCTTTGTCCATGTTTCCCGTCTTGTTCTTCAAAAACGAGTAAGAATTTTTTGTTTTTGTCTTAGAACCACCGGAACAATAATCAGTCCTTTCGAGCGCACGACACCCTGCGCTTACTAATTTTACTTTTCCTATTGAACATACTCTTTCCATATGAAAATATTATAGTTTATTATATTTGGAGGTTAACCTGAGGATTAATACGAAATGTTCGTTTGACCTTGTTTGGATGAAGTTTAGCCGATCGCTTTTTGTTTCCTTTGTCTGCACGCTTGAACTGCAGTGGATTACTGGAATCGATGGCCGCCAACTAAACTTTTTGGATATAAAGATAGATTTATCTAACAAAACGAACCATTCATGTTTGTAGCTGGGACCACTGGGGACTTGCAAACGAGGAAGATTTTCAAATCTTTAATGATTTATTTATATCGCTATTTGTGAATATTTGTGAAGCCCGTGCATGCGTTAAAGATACCATGTTGATGTGGGCAGCCGCGTCCGCAGACACCTCGCATCGTAGGCTTCGCTGTAAAGCCTATGGTAAATCGGAACAACGCCCCAGTTAGATTAACATATATTTAAGGCTTTTAATGATGATAAGATACTTGTTATGTTCGATGAATGTTTTAATATTACGTTATTTATTTTGAATTGCGCCCACCCTTCCAAGGTTCACCGGATGTTGTCGACTAGTCGTTAAGAAGTTTTTAATAACAGTTGTGATCCTGAACGTACTCTAGATAGGCTTTGAAATACATCCACACCTCCAATTGATTCAAACGATGACAATTAGCCTATCAGAAGCTTMTAAAGCCATGACATCATTTTCTGGAATTTTCCAAGCTGTTTAAAGGCACAGTCAACTTAGTGTATGTAAACTTCTGACCCACTGGAATTGTGATACAGTGAATTATAAGTTAAAKAATCTGTCTGTAAACAATTGTTGGAAAAATTACTTGTGTCATGCACAAAGTAGATGTCCTAACGGACTTGCCAAAACGATACTTTGTTAACCTCTCTTGGGCTTGTGAGACGGTAGCGTCCCACCTCTTCAACAGCCAGTGAAACTGCTGGGCGCCAAATTCAAATACAGAAATACTCATTATAAAAATTCAGAAAACAAAACATATTTTACATAKGTTTAAAGTTTAACTGCTTGTGAATCCAACCACGGTGTCAGATTTAAAAAATGCTTCACGGCGAAAGCATACCTTACGATTATTTGAGAACATAGCCCACTAGACAAATCTTTACAAACAGTAGCCAGCCAGGTAGAACAGTTACACAATTTAGAAATAGAGAAAAAATGAATCCCTTACCTTTGATGATCTTCATATGGTTGCACTCAGCAGACATTCATTTACTCAATAAATGTTCCTTTTGTTTGATAAAGTCTCTTTATACCCAAAAACCTCAGTTTTGTTAGCACCTTTTCTTCAGTAATCCACAGGCTCAAACGCAGTCAAAACAGGAAGACAAAAAAATCCTAATTGTATCCGTAAAGTTCATAGAAACATGTCAAATKATGTTTTTAGCCTAAATAATCGATAATATTTCAACCGGACAATAACGTCGTCAATTTAACAAGAAATGTGTGGAGTGGTTGAAAAACGAGTTTTAATGACTCCAACCTTAATGTATGTAAACTTCCGACTTCAACTKTATACTTGAAAAATATTCTTACCTTATCACAACCCACAATATGGTTTAAGTTTACCCCATTGTTTATATTTTTGTTGTCATTTGAGTTTTTGTAAACAAACAATGTATTGCTACAATATACCTGTGAAAACTGTCAGTCTTTGCAGCCAAAGTTGCACTCAAGAGTTTGAGATTGGCATAATTTATCCAGAGACACACAACCTCCAGATTCTGGTTTTAATGTTTGACCTAGATAATTTGTGTGTATGTATTGATATGTAGGCTGTGCCTTTTTTATTGATGTAGTTCTGTCCTTGAGCTGTTCTCATCTATTAATGTTCTGTATTATGTCATACTAAACAAATGTAGCTACTTCTGGGTCTAGGAGAGACCACTGTAATTGTATTTGGGACGTTTGACCTGTTACTTTTAATGCCAGGCAGCTGTACATTTATAATTTGAAAAGATGATGACTAATCCTATTACATTTCAAGCATTGCTTTCAAGGAAACAATGTTTTTCTTCTAATGTATTTCCCTCATCTAGTTGGTTGAATTGTTTTTTCTATTCAGCATACTGTAGACTGTAACTGTACATACTAAATTATTTTGTCCTCTGAGCCAGTGTACTGTACAAAGTAGTAAACTAATCATGTGTCAGCAAAATGTTCTCGCAAACCCTTTTCATGCTTTTACATTTTGGACTGTGGCCATGCATTATTGTGCAATTTAAATATTTTTTTTTATATAACACATGTCTTGTAAATTAATGCCATGCCAATGACATTTTAATCACATTTGGTCAGAAAAATGAGTGCTCTTCATTTATCATTCTGGTATTAAGTGATGTATTTTTCCACAAAGTTCCGATTTTGCAATGTTGTGACTCCAGTCCAACATTCCATGCTACAACCTGGGGCCCCCCTTATCAGTGAGCCTTTGTCTGAGCGAAAACAGTCATCAGCCTCATTTACTGCCTTTAAAATACAAACATAGCTGATAAGGCTGACTTGCTTAAACAATGT
This sequence comes from Salvelinus sp. IW2-2015, assembly GCF_002910315.2. Classification (NCBI taxonomy): domain Eukaryota; kingdom Metazoa; phylum Chordata; class Actinopteri; order Salmoniformes; family Salmonidae; genus Salvelinus; species Salvelinus sp. IW2-2015. The sequence goes on along the minus strand of NW_019950725.1, from coordinate 3,457 downwards.
GTTTCTTACTGACAATTGAAGATGTACAAACTAGGCATGTGGTGGCGTAAGTGCCCATGAGTGACAGAACACTGAGCTAATGCTCCTATTTTTTTGCTGGCTTGCCCCACCACCACAGAAAGCACTGAGCAGGGCTGAAACAACTGCATTTTGGAGCACCTTACTCAAGAAAACAAAAAAAAGCAGACCATGTTTTTTGTATGCGGCTTCACGTGCGCCAATTTTCAATTTGATTGTGATTTTTAAAGTGACCCGTGTGGGACGTGTTGCGCACTTCTTATAAATCCGAAATAATTTTTGAGTAAGCACTTTCTGTTTCGTCTGGTCGCCACCTTTTGAACTGAATCCTACTGCACAGTTTTATGAAATGACGGCCCCCCAGATCTCACCACTAACTAACCTCTCACTCCCTCTGGAGGTGGGAGAGAACATTACAACTCCATTTAAGCTGGTAGCTGCCAGTCCTGTCACTAAACAGACCATCACCATTAACATCACTACACCTGTGAAGATGGAGCCCGGAGATGAGCAAGGTAAGATAAAATCATTATCCTTTCATTGCCATCAGCTCTGAGCTCAATACACTATTGTATATATTCTCTCTTGAGCCAAGGGCTTAGTAAGACTTGTTGTATTGTGATGAACCTGAGCTTAGATTGGTCAACGAGCACTTCTATTGGAGAAAATTTTGAATTTCACTGTGAACTTATACAATTATTACTTGAATGTGGACCCAGGAAGAATATCTGTTGCTTCTTCAACTGTTTCACGTTTTCATTACCTTGTATTATGTGAGGTACACTATGTATGTATGTAAGTTGGTTTTCAACCCACACAACACCACACAACAAGATGAGAGGCATGGAAGAAGATACTATACTCTTATTCCAGCAGCAGTTTGTGGTGTACCCAGGAATTTGCAGTGTTCTTAAAGGACAACAGGTATTTTAACTGGTCCGGCAACTCCTGCTGTGTCCACAGACCATCCGCTCGAACTAACTAAAACAGACTCTCAATAGAACGAATGCAACTAGAGGAGGCTGGTGGAAGGAGCTGTAGGAGGAGGGGCCATGAAATGGAATGTACAAACACACCCGCAAACATGGAACAACGTGTTTGACTCCGTTCACTAATTCCCTTCCAGCCTTTACAATGCGCCATCCCTCCATATGCTTCTCGCCAAAACCTCCTCTGAGTGCAACAGCTGTAATAGTCCGCATATAGATATGTCAGTCAGTCAGGTGCTAGCTGCTTCCACGATACTTGTATTGCAGTAATGTTGAAGGCTCTGGCTAGTTATTACTCTAGCCAGCCAGCAGGATGAAGTAAGAAGCTAACATTAAACTGAGGCTACCTCAGGAGGAGCAAAAAAATACACTACTAGTTCTATCAAATCAAATTGTATTTTGTCACTCAGCACATGGTTAGCAGATGTTAATGCGATGTAGCGAATGTTTGTGCTTCTAGTTTCCGCCAATGCAGTAATAACACAACGTAATCTAACCTAACAGTCCACAACTACTCTTATACACCACACAAGTGTAAAGGGATAAACGAAATATGTACATAAAGATATATGAATGAGTGATGGTACAGAACAAGCATATAGGCAAGATGCAGTAGATGGTATACGAGTCACAGTATATACATATGAAGATGAAGTATTGTAGGTTATATAAAACATAAAGGTGCATAGTTTAAAGTGGCTAATGATACATGTATTAACATAAAGAGCAAGATGCAGTAGATGATATAGAGTACGTATATACATCATACATATGAGAGAGTACATGTAGCGTATGTAAACATTATATTAGTGACATGGTTTAAAAGTGGCTAGTGGATACATTTTTTAAATTTCCATCAATTTCCCCCATTATTAAGTGGCTGGAGTTGATCAGTATGTTGGCAGCAGCCACTAATTGTTAGTGCGTGGCGTTTAACAGTCATGATGGCCTTTTGAGATAGAACTGTTTTCTCACGGTCTCTTTGGTCCCTGCTTTGATGCCCCTGTACTGACCTCGCCTTCTGGATGATAGCGGGATGAACAGGCAGTGGCTCGGGTGGTTGTTGTCGCTTGATGATCATAATTGCCTTCCTGTGACATCGGGTGGTGTAGGTGGTCCTGGAGGGCAGGTCAGTTTGCCCCCGGTGATGCGTTGTGCACGACCCACTAACCCTCTCGGAGAGCCTTACGGTTGGTGGGGGAGCAGTTGCCGTACCAGGCGTGATACAGCCGGACGGATGGCTCTCGAATTGTGCATCTGTAGCAAAGTTTTGTGGAGTGCTTTTGGTGACAAGTCGAATTTGCTCAGCCTCCTAGGTGAAGAGGCCGCTGCTGCTGCACCTTCTTCACACGCTGTCGTGGTGTGTGGACCATTTCAGTTTGTCCGTGATGTGGTACGCTGAGGAACCTTATAAAACTTACTACCCTCTCCACACTGTCCGTCGATGTGGATTAGAGGGGTTGGCTCCCCTCTGCTGTTTCCCTGAAGTCCACATCATCTTTTGTTTTGTTGACGTTCAAGTGTGAGGTTATTTTCCTGACACCAACACTGCCGAGGGCCCTCACCTCCTCCCTTGTAGGCCGCTCGTTGTTGTTCGGTAATCAACCTACCACTGTAAGTGTTGTCCGCAACCTTGATGAATGGAGTTGGAGGCGGTGTTTCATGGCCACCGGGTTCAGAACATGCGCAACATGCCATAGTACCGAGACGCGAGATTATTGAACTAGGGGGGTCCCCGTGGGTGACAGTGAAGTACAGGAGAGGGCTCCAGAACGCCACCCTTGTGGGGCAGTGTTGAAGGATCAGCGGGGTGAGAGGTGTTGTTACCTACCCTCACACCTGGGGGCCGGCCCGTCAGACGTCCAGGACCCGTTGCACCGGGCGCGGTCGAGACCCAGGGTCCTTGCTCTTGAGCCTTGAGCTTGATGACGAGTTTGGGCGGGTACATGGGGTTTTTAAATGCTGAGCTGTAGTCGATGAACAGGCATTCTCACATAGGTAGTCCTCTTGTCCAGATGGGTAGGGCAGTGTGCAGTGTGGTTGCGATCTATCGTCTGTGGACGCTCTTGGTCGGTAAGCAAATGGAGTGGGTCTAGGGGTGTCATGGGTGGAGGTGATATGGTCCTTGACTAGTCTCTCAAAGCACTTCCCTGATGACGGAAGTGAAGTGCCTACGGGCGTTAGTCGTTTTAGCTGTTACCTTAGCTTTCCTTGGGAACAGAACAATGGGTGCCCCCCCTATATAACTTTGCTTAACAGAGAGTAAGAACACTGAGACAACCAGTTCGACTGAAGGGCTTCAGTGGGATTCCTAGGAGGCTGCAACTGCATGCAGAGGAGGCCCAAAAAAGAAAGGACACAGAGGGAAGGGCAGGAAGTCGCAGAGAGAATTAGCCAACATAAGTAAACATTTTGGTTCCCAAAGAACTTGGGGTCGGGCTCTATGGTGG
>NW_019950724.1:0-7560 GCF_002910315.2 Salvelinus sp. IW2-2015 | reverse complement strand
CTTGATGAGATAAGTATTCAACCCTCCCGAGTCAATACATGTTAGAATCACCTTTGTCTTTCTGGGAAAGTCTCTAAGACCTTTGCATACCTGGATTGTACAATATTTGCATATTATTATTTTTTAAATTCTTCAAGCTCTGTCATGTTGGTTGTTGCTAGACAGCCATTTTCAAGTCTTGCAATAGACTTTCAAGCCGATTTAAGTCAAAACTGTAACTAGACCACTCAGGAACATTCAGTGTCATCTTGGTTAGCAGCTCCAGTGTATATTTGGCCTTGTGTTTGAGGTTATTGTCTGGCTGAAAGGTGAATTTGTCTCCCAGTGTCTGATGGAAAGCAAACTGAACCAGGTTTTCTTCTATGATTTTGCCTGTGCTTAGCACTATTCTGTTTCTTTTTATCATAAAAAACTCCCTAGTCCTTGCCAATGACAAGCATACCCATAACATGATGCAGCCCCCACTATACTTGGAAACATGAAGAGTGGTATTCAGTGATGTGTTGGATTTGCCCCAAACATAATGCTTTGTATTCAGGACAAAAACTGTATTTCTTTACCACATTTTTAGCTATGCATGTTTTGGAATATGTTTATTCTGTGCGGGCTTCCTTCTGTTCCCTCTGTCAATTAGGTAAGTAATGTGGAGTAATGTTGTTCATCCAACCTCAGTTTTCTCCTATCACAGCCACTAAACTCTGTAAATGTTTTAAAGTCAAAGTTGACCTCATGGTGAAATCCTTGAGCGGTTTCCTTCCTCTCTGGCAACTGAGTTAGAAGGATGCCTCTATCTTTGTAGTGACTGGGTGTATTGATACACCTTGCAAAGTGCAATTAATAACCTCACCATGCTCAAAGGGACATTCAATATCTTCTTTTTTAAATTTTATCTGCCAACAGGTGCCCTTCTTGGCAAGTCATTGGAAATCCTCCCTGGTCTTTGTGGTTGAATCTGTGTTTGAAATTCACTGCTTGACTGAGGGACCTTACGGATAATTGGATGTGTGGGGTACAGAGATGAGGTAGTCATTAAAAAAATCATGTTAAACACAAAACTTTCCCTGCGCTGACGGGCCGACCACATGCATTACCACGCCCCTTTCCACGCCCCTTTCCACGCCCCCAGTTAAGCTTTTCTTAACGAGACAAAACCCTGTCTTTATATAGAAACAACCAACAGTATCCCTCAGGACATCTTCAAATCTCATTGTCATTTCTCTTCATAAACACTACTACTGCATACAGAGTCCATGCAAATTATGTGATTTATTTAGGCCTGCTATAACAAAGGGGTTGAATACTTATTGACTCAAGACTTTTCAGCTTTTCATTTTTTATTCATTTGTAAAAATAAAAATAAATGAAAAAAATAATTGTGTGTAAGCCAATGACAAAAAAATGTACATTTAATAAATGTTTAATTCAGGCTGGAACACAACAAATGTTGAAAAAGTCAAGAGGTGTGAACACTTTCTGAAGGCACTGTATATACTGTACCCCATGTACAGCTCTCCTCTCTATCCACTTCTACTGTATATACTGTACCCCATGTACAGCTCTCCTCTCTATCCACTTCTTACTGTATATACTGTACCCCATGTACAGCTCTCCTCTTCTATCCACTTTCTACTGATATACTGTACCCATGTACAGCTCTTCCTCTCTATCCACTTCTACTGTATATACTGACCCCATGTACAGCTCTCCTCTCTATCCACTTCTACTGTATATACTGTACCCCATGTACAGCTCTCCTCTCTATCCACTTCTACTGTATATACTGTACCCCATGTACAGCTCTCCTCTCTATCCACTTCTCCTGTATATACTGTACCCCATGTACAGCTCTCCTCTCTATCCACTTCTACTGTATATACTGTACCCCATGTACAGCTCTCCTCTCTATCCACTTCTACTGTATATACTGTACCCCATGTACAGCTCTCCTCTCTATCCACTTCTACTTGTATATACTGTACCCCATGTACAGCTCTCCTCTCTATCCACTTCTACTGTAATACTGTACCCCATTACAAGCTCTCCTCTCTATCCACTTCTACTGTATATAACTGTACCCCATGTACAGCTCTCCCTCTATCCACTTCTACTGTATATCTGTACCCCATGTACAGCTCTCCTCTCTATCCACTTCTACTGTATAGTATACGGTACCCCATGTACAGCTCTCCTCTCTATCCACTTCTACTGTATATACTGTACCCCATGTACAGCTCTCCTCTCTATCCACTTCTCCTGCTCCACTGAAGTGGTAGTAATGCTGGCTGATTCTCAACCTTCATTGTAATCTGTCTTTTGCATTTATTGGGGCCTTTCTTAAAGTGATTGGATTTTCTCTGCTTCCTTTCCCCCTCTCTCTCGTCCTCTCTCTGAGGTACAGCTCTATGCCTCAGTTCATGGTGGTAAGAAGAGAGAAACATCTTCAGTACACTTTCCTCCAACCTATTAAACCCCACTGGGATTCCTCTGGGACCCCTCGGAGCATGAAATCCCTTACACTAGGAATATWAAAAAATGCATTCCTTATACTGTAAGTCAGTCCATAGATCAATTCACACACAAGGTTTGCTTGTTAAAGCACTCAATCCTTTAAACATCATTCCATAATCCTCTCCAATGAAGAGAATTGACAATGAGATTTGAAGATGTCCTGAGGGATACTGTTGGTTGTTTCTATATAAAGACAGGGGTTTTTCTGGTTAAAAAAAGTTTAGCTGGGGGCGTGGCAGGCGCGTGGAAAGGGGCGTGGAAAGGGGCGTGGAAAGGGGCGTGGGAATGCATGTGGTCGGCCCGTCAGCGCAGAAACATTTTAGAGAATATTTTAGAGGCCCCCATCTTGGCGGTGTAGTGACATTTTTGCATTTTTAAGACAATTTCCTGCAAATCCACAAATGTCCCCATGTAGCTGAAAGAAATCTATGCTGATTTAAAGCTACTTTCCTGCAATTCTACATATTCTGCCATGGAGCTGAGAGAACATTTTGTGAGAGAGAGCGATAGCCCACAGCCTGGTGAAAACAGCGTGAGTAATTACTAGCTATTCATACGTAGTTATAGCACAGATATGGGGTTGATGATTGTCCCCCAGGGCAAGACACTGGAATGTTTTCCAGCTCATTTGTAATTAGGGACCTTGTTTGGCTCTGCAATAACAGGTAATTTGGTGTGGAGTCCCATAATGAATTTAACTATGACTGAAATTCAACCTTACTAGGATCCTCCTCTCCGTGTCTGTCTGGGGGGACGGCCATTGCCTTACAGAGGGGAATCCACCACCATGTTGGTTTCCACACATAATGTACAAAAGTACATGTACAAACACAGAAAATAAAAATCTGTGTGTGTGTTTGCGAGCGTGTGTGTGCGCGCGCGTAATGATGAGGCAGTCCCATAACCTGAGGGTCAGATAACTCTGATGTCTCAGGACTCTGCTGAGTGGGACACAGCATTTCACAGCTTCTGCTTTATGCTGTCTGGATTTCTGTGTTTTAATTAGATATAGTTCTCAATAACGTATTTCGATTTTTGCAACCATTATTTAAAAAAACTCTGTATCTATTAAAAATATATACAGTTGAAGTCAGAAGTTTACATACACTTAGGTTGGAGTCAATAAAACTTGTTTTTCAACCACTCCACACATTTCTTGTTAACAAACTATAGTTTTGGCAAGTCAGTTAGGACATCTACTTTGTGCATGACACAAGTAATTTTTCCAACAATTGTTAACAGACAGATTATTTCACTTAATGTCCAATTTGACTTATGCACTTAACAAGCAGACCACTGTATCACAATTCCAGTGGGTCAGAAGTTTACATACACTAAGGTGACTGTGCTTTTAAACAGCTTGGAAAATTCCAGTAAATGCTGTTATGGCTTTTGAAGCTTCTGATAGTCTAATTGACATCATTTGAGTCAATTGGAGGTGTACCTGTGGATGTATTTCAAGGTCTATCTACCAACTCAGTGCATCTTTGCTTGACATCACGGGAAAATCAAAAGAAATCAGCCAAGACCTCAGAAAATAAATTGTAGACCTCCACAAGTCTGGATCATCCTTGGGAGCAATTTCCAAACGCCTGAAGGTACCACGTTCATCTGTACAAACAATAGTACGCAAATATAAACACCATGGGACCACGCAGCTGTCATACCGCTCAGGAAGGAGACGCATTCTGTCTCCTAGAGATGAACATACTTTGTTGCGAAAAGTGCAAATCAATCCCAGGACAACAGCAAACGACCTTGTGAAGATGCTGGAGGAAACAGGTAGAAAAGTATCTATATCCACAATACAACGAGTCCTATATCGACATAACCTGAAAGGCCACTCAGCAAGGAAGAAGCCACTGCTCCAAAACCAGACTACGGTTTGCATCTGTACATGGGGACAAAGACTATACTTTTTGGAGAAATGTCCTCTGGTCTGATGAAACAAAAATATAACTGTTTGGCCATAATGACCATTGTTATGTTTGGGGGGAAAGGGGGAGTCTTGCAAGCCGAAGTACACCATCCCAACTATGAAGCACGGGGGTGACAGCATCATGTTTTGGGGGTGCTTTGCTGCAGGAGGGACTGGTGCACTTCACAAAATTGATGGCATCATGAGGAAGTAAACCTATGTGGATATATTGAAGCAACATCTCAAGACATCAGGAAGTTAAAGCTTGGTCGCAAATGGGTCTTCCAAATGGACAATGACCCCAAGCATACTTCCAAAGTTGTGGCAAAATGGCTTAATAACAACAAAGTCAAGGTATTGGAGTGGCCATCACAAAGCCCTGACCTCAATCCTATAGAAAATGTGAAAATGCCAAGAGTGTGCAAAGCTGTCATTCAAGGCAAAGGGTGGCTATTTGAAGAATCTCAAATATAAAATATATTTTGATTTGTTTAACACTTTTTGTTACTACATGATTCCATATGTATTATTTCAAAGTTTTTATGTCTTCAATACTATTCTACAGTGTAGAAAATAGTGAAAATAAAGAAAAACCCATGAATAAGTAGGTGTTCTACAACTTTTGACCGGTAGTGTATATCGAATAAAAACACAGAGATCCAGACAACATAAACATATGACCTCATTATGGGGAAACACTGAAGCAATACAAACACACCCTAAGAACAAAAAAGGAACAGCACATTATAAATCAGCTGGATGTAATTGAGGTATCTGTCACGACTTCCGCCGAAGAAGGCTCCTCTCCTTGTTCGGCGATCGACGTCACCGGCTTTCTAGCCATCGTCGCTCCATTTCTCATATGTCCATTTGTTTTGTCTTGTTCCATTACACACCTGGTTTTCATTCCCCAATCAATCTACATGTATTTAGTTCTCTGTTCCTCATCATGTCTTTGTGTGTAATTGTTTATTGTTACGTGGATATTTGTCAGGCGCTGCACTTTTGTTATAGACCGTGTTTTTGGCACTAGTATGTTTAATGTGCTGTCGTTGTTGACCGGTATTAAAGTGCGCCTGTTTACTATAATCCGCTCTCCTGCACTTGACTTCGCCTCCCACATACACGCCTAACAGTATCCATAGACTCAAACCACTTCTAGGAGAATAGAATAAATTAAACAAACCACATCATGATAAATTGGCTATCCAACATGGTGATATGTGGAGAAATCACTTTGCAAACCTCCACAGCAAAATAACAAAAAGCCCAGAATAAAAATATATACAAGACAAATTACAAATCCTTGAATTAGCGGTCAAAGACTATCAGAATCCTGTGGATTCCCAATTACAGAACAAGAATTATTGGAAAAACTATGTGCTCTACAACCCAAAAAGACCTGTGGTGCTGATGGTATTTTAAATGAAATTATCAAATATACAGACGACATATTCAAATGAACTATACTCAAACTACATAGCTACATTGAACATTATCCTCACTGCAGGTATTTTACCCAATATTTGGAACCAAGGACTGATCACACCAATCTATAAAAGATATGGACAAATTTGACCCAAATAATTACAGAGGAATTTGCGTTAACAGCAACTTGGGGAAAATTCTCTGCAATATCATAAATAGCTGACTATTTAATTTCCTTGATGAACACAACAAATGTTACCCAATTAACGTACAACAGACAACATTCATACCCTCAACACACTAATTGACAAACAAGTCAACTCAAAAGTAATAATTAATCTACTGATGTTTTGTAAACTTCAATAAAGCATTTGATTCAATTTGGCACAAAGGTCTTTTTTATAAACTAATAGAATGTGGTATTGGATGGAAAACAAAAGATGTTATTAAAACAATGTACAGTAAAAAAAAATGTGCCGTTAAAATTGGCAACAAGCAAATACACGTCTTCTCTCTGGGACGTGGAGTAAAACAGGGCTGCTCAAGTCCAACACTATTTAACATCTACATGAATGAATTGGCAAAAACATTAGAAGGATCTGCAGCACCTGGTGTCACCGTACACAACACTCCCACTAAGGGGTTTCAACAGCAACTAGACCATCTGAACAGGTTTGTCAGACCTGGATTCTGACAGTTAACCTAAAAAAATATATATAATGATATCCCAAAAGAGTTTCAGAAATCATTATCACAATTATAAATTATATTTGGACAAAGTTCTATTAGAACACACCAAAACTTACACGTATTTAGGACTAAATATCAGCAACACCAGTAGCTTTCGCATAACTGTGAATGAGCTGAGAGATAAGTAACACTCCTTTCTCTGTATATATCAATGATGTTGCTCTTGCTGCGGGTGATTCTTTGATCCACCTCCACGCAGACGACACCATTCTGTATACTTCTGGCCCTTCTTTGGACACTGTGTTAACAAACCTCCAAACGAGCTTCAATGCCATACAACACTCCTTCCGTGGCCTATAAACTGCTCTTAAATGCTAGTAAAATGAAATGCATGCTCTTCAACCGATCGCTGCCTGCACCCGCCCACCCAACAAGCATCACTACTCTAGACGGTTCTGACTTAGAGTATGTGGACAACTACAAATACCTAGGTGTCTGGTTAGACTGTAAACTCTCCTTCCAGACTCACATTAACTTCTTCTTAATAGGGGGCACCATTTCCACTTTGGGAAAAAATAGTGCCCAAATTAAACGGCCTCGTACTCTGTTCTAGATCATATGATATGCATATTATTATTACTATTGGATAGAAAACACTCTGAAGTTTCTAAAACTGTTTGAATTATATCTGTGAGTAAAACAGAACTCATTTGGCAGGCAAATTTCCAAACAGAAAGTGAAAATTCAGAAATGGGTCTCTGTGAAGGGCTGCTCCTATTCAATTGCCTTTTATTTATGGATATGTATGCACTTCATACGCCTTCCACTAGATGTCAACAGGCAGTAGAACGTTGAATGAGGTGTCTAGCCTGATGTGTGTCACGGTCGTGTGGAGAGACGGACCAAGGCGCAGTGTGATAAGCATACATCTTCTCTTTATTAACGACGAAGATGAAAACGAAACGAAACACTTACACAAACTATACAAAACAACAAACGATCGTGAAGCTAAATAA
>NW_019950723.1:8383-15943 GCF_002910315.2 Salvelinus sp. IW2-2015 | reverse complement strand
TATTCAACAACACAAGCATCTGTCTTATTGGCATGATTCTGTCACACCTCACTTCCTCCTCCTCTCCACCTGCTCTCCTGCTCTCTTACTCGTCCTGTTCGCGTGCTTCGCTCCTTCTTCCCTCTTTCACTCGCAGAAGGAATCGCGCTTCTAACAAGGCAAAACAGGATTAAGGACGCAACCACTGCAATGCATTTCAAGCAAGAAAGACTCTGTCGATCTTCTCGCAAATATCTAACCGCACGCACTCCTCGAATCAGAGAGCGGTGCGGGAAGCTATCTACATAAATCAATCACAGTGCGTAGAGTTGGTTGTTTGGTGGGTTATTATTGCTGCTGGGCAACTTGAAATTATTTGAACGCACCTTATCTCATTCAGCATGCAACTCAGTGATTCTTTATTTGCCTACCTGCTCTCTCTTTGGTTCTTAGCTTTTGGGCAAAACACTCTTACTTACCAGATGGTATATCGACACAGTGTGTAATAATTACAAACTTTTTTCTGTGTCATCAATCCAATGATGAAGAGAGCAAAAATACGTGACGGAAGAGGAAATGACGGATTAAGTGGTGAAAATTGACTGTGAATTAGTGGGTAGTCCTTTGCCGTTGTTTCAAGGACTAGAACACAATGGAAAGTGATAGGGGAGCTATGGAGGTGTTTGTATTTTTATAGATAATGGACCTAAGCGTGTCTTGGGGTAATTTCCGAGTCTCTTAATTTACGAGGTCAGAGATCATTTTATTTCCACTTAATGCTACACTCTTTTGTATGTAACTCATGTTTATCCTCAGAATATTGCTCGTAAGGGGCGCGCCGGCTGCGCGTTGTGTGGGGGGGGGTGGCTCATTGTATGGGTGTGTGCGAAGAAGGGGCGATGGTGCGCGGGGGCGGTTGGGGGGGGGGGTTGTCGTCTAAGTCGTTCTGCCTCCTCCTCGGACGAGGAGGAGCAAGGATCGGACAAAACTCCGCGGCTCGACTGATAATGATGACACTTTTTTATACGTACAAGACGGAAACACGTACAGTCAGCAGCTCTTGTAATCAATTTACAGACACAAAAATTGACCGTAGAGTGATCCGGACCCTGAAACTATCAGACTACATAAGAACTGAAGAGGCATGTACACACGCGAAAGACTAGACAACACGGACACACAGTCCGTGTGGTACATAAATGATCGGGCTACAGACAACTACTTCGCATAACAAACAGATAGAGACACACGCCTAATCGCCGTTAATAGATCGCGTTCCTCACATCAGAGGACACGTAAAAACACTGCCCTTGAATTGAGAATCGCATATCAGGCAAAATATCAATTACCCAACATAGCAACACATAACATAGAATGCCGTACCAGCCTCACGTCATGGGCGTTAAACAACCTACTAAACAAAGGAAATAAGGTCAGCGAACGTGACACTAATGTATTATCAGCTGTATTATTATTTGTTCAAGTATCCAAGTTCAAATTATTAATCATCAGATGAATCTGTTTAAGAAAAGGGTATTTTATTATGGAAAGCATGGCGAAATACTCAAGAGTAAGTAATACTTTCATAGTACAATGGTCTATATTAGCTGACTAGGACATTCTTTATCCCAACAACATTTAGAAGTGATTCAAAACACATTAGCTGTTTTATCTCTCAGTGCAGGTCAAACTCTTTTTACCCACAGACAAGAGAGATCTGGGATAGGCGGGCAAACAAATCATGCAAGCTTACATTCTCATTTCTTCAGTGCAAACAAGGAGTGGGTCTTTGGCCAACAACTTATCATCAATTTCTCCCATTCCACGCAAGTCCTGACTAACGGGTCCGTTTTCAGTGGAGCGGTGATAACTTTCTCAACTTCAGGTGAAAGGGTGTTTGAACATACATTTCGCATTCAGTGAAAGCCTGATGTTGAACACCATACGCAAACGATGGTCTGTCCTACAGTTCAGTTACAGCAAGGTGTTTGACAGACATACATATTCTATCGTCTAGCTCAGAGTCGAGTGAAAAGGTGATATCTTGCAACTCACCAGATGCTCACTTTTCCATTCACGCACATCCATCGAACTCACTGTTGCCCCTGTTGATTATGGATGTAGATCGCCCAAGATAAGACATATGCTCATCGACACAAAATTTGTTGCTGGGGGTGAATCCAGGTGTTTCGTAAGAACGGACAATCAGAAACCAACGTATTTTCCTCGTTCTAGATAACGAGGCTGTTTTACACAATATCATTTTCGCTGCCTTAGCGCCTAGCTTCCAGCTGAAAGAATTGTGTTTGAACCCAATTCATTTCCCCATTCAGAGATGGAAAGGTGTGTTGAAGGGAACCATTAGCAGCATCCTTCGCTTTCATCTTACAAGTGTGAGGCGTGGGTTGGAAAGATCACCACATCTACACATGTTTGAGCCCTTCTCATGCTTGGAAACGTGGAGTTACTGATACTCATTCCGCTTACATTTCTCGCATCTCTACACAGGTAAAAGGTGTATTCACGTAACATGTACATTTTCCACTCAGTTTGGAAGGCTCGTCGCGACTATTTGAACCATGATAGCGTATACTCCAGTTCCTTCAGTTGACAAGTGTAGGATGGTTTGTTTTGGTTAGACCAATTTACTCTCATCCTCTCACGAGTGTGGCCGAGGCTCTCCGCAAGAAGAAGAGTCAAGTGTCCTTTGACAGCCATACCTCACTTGAGTAGACAGTATCCAGTGGAGTCAGGTGTTTTGAGGACTCCCCTGAGATACATTCGTAAGACAACGAGACGAGTCTATGAAGATAGGTATGGTTTTCTCGCACAGTGTCCATCCATGTTGCCATATCTTCTCTCAATTTTCAGTGCAGGTGTTTGAACCACATTTAAATGCATTTGACTCTACATAGAAGGCAGCTAATGGCCTAGATAGCCGTAGTTTGATACGTGACAGAACTGCACACTGATGTAGGAATTTATTGCAGATATAACAAAGGCATTGGTCTTGAACCATCCATAGTCATGGCATTATCATTCAGGTGAAAGGGTGTTTTAAACCATACATCATTTTACGCATTTAGCAGTGCAATAAAGCTATGCTCTCATGTTGCTCTGAACCATACATTTACCACATTTCTGAACAAGATCAAATGTTTGCTTAAGGTGTTTGACATCCGTAGCGAAGAAATAAGCCATTCATTATCAGTATGCATAGTAAGGTGTGATACCAATACACTTTTACCTCCATTCCATAGCGCAAATAAAAGGTGTTTGAGACAAATATACATATTAGAAACATCTGTCCATATTTCAGTGAAGAGTGTAGTATTGAAGTTCAGAGTACCCATTTTACTACGGATTCTCGTAGTGAAAGGGGTGTCTTGAACCATAACACCTTATTCCAACATTTTTTGCCAGACTGGAAACAGGTATGTTATGCACAAAACTTTTGGATTAGCAAATTTTGGCCACATGTGCTTCACCTAAAGTTTGGCACAAAGTTCAGGTTGTTTGAACGCAGTTCAACATTTCCAGACTGCTCATTTGTTGGTTAATGTGCAGGCTGTCTTGAACGCTTGAGTCTCTAATCATTCAGTTTACGCATATCAGGTCTCTATAGTAACTCGTTGAGTAGTTGGTAGAAGATCCATGAGCTAGATATTTCAGTTCATCATTCCATTGTCAGGTGTAGAATAGGAGGTGATGAAGAGTTTATGGGTACTTAGTATACATTATTGACATGAGCTAGCATGCTTAGTGTAAGAGAGTGTAATCCTTGACATACAACTTTTCCATTCAGCTCGCACGGTAGGTGTTTAAACCATACGATTCTATCTATTCACTTCTACGTTGAGTAGTGCATGTGGCAGTTAATATAGAATAGTAGAGACAAGTAACCAGCTTTTTACCATGAGTTTCTAAGAATGAGTCCACAGCGTCTACGTTTCTCAGTTACTATAACCCAGGGAGTGTACAAGGGGTCAAAGTATTCGAATGGGCATTGTTGATTAAACTCCATACCACTGTTGAGGATCGCGAGTTCCATCACAGTCATTTTACAATAAGGTGTTTGCCACCTTAACAGCTCTGGATGGATTTCATGTGGCACAGCTTATCGCATAAGGTCAGTTTGAAGCATATTACACCTACTCTGCCTGTATGTGGAGTAAAAGGGGCCTGTAGTATCATATATTTTGAACTATGCGACGATAATCAGTGTGTGGCCCCAAGATCCTAGTCATTAGTAACAGGCTTGTTTTTGAACTCAACGCACTTACCTAGGATTTTGGCACGGGCCATCCAGATCTGTAAATGGTGGTTTAATTGAACCATATCTAAATTCTGGTGAGGAATGTCGGGTCTCCATAAGTCATAGTAAGTTCATTGGTGTACTGTCTTGTTGAGGAACCATAACATTTCGCAGATGCCTCCAACGTTAGAATACAATGGTTGCATTTAACCTCTACATTTATCTCCATTAACGTGAAAGGTGTGGAAGACGCATAGATAGTTCACTCACTATTGAGATAAGGCTCTAATTTTTCGGGTGGTGTGACAGAGAGTGAGTGAGATTTCTGAGCGTGCCACGAGACTTGAGGTAGTAATTTGCCTGAACATACATTGGCAGGCACGTGGTAATCAAACCAATTAGCGGCACACTAATTTTCATTTCCGTACTTCACCTTTGCCTTTGTTTAGACACAAGCACTCTTTGGGAGAGTGTCAGATTAAGGCTAGCCCATATTACCTCAATTTAATTAATTTAACTCCCTTGTGACACCATTAAGGAAAGTGGAACCACTGTAGGACAATCACAGTCTCTGATCCCATTTTTACTTCCTCCTTCCCTGCAGAGCAGTGGCATCCTCAGGTCAGGTAGAGTAGAGCTGAAACTACGGATCCGTAGTTTGACCGTTTTACGATATAGGGAATTTCTTAACTATTAGAAGTCATGTCTCATTCAATGTCATGGGTGTACCTGATCCTATAGAATCCGTCACTCTCTGGAGACCGTGCAATTCGAGTTTAGCTTTTATGGATATTGCGGCCCGGTCAGGAGGCTCGCCTACAGTGGTTCTGGAAATCTCTGGCAGGAGCTCCGCGCACAATAAGTTGTACTTTCAGGTAAGGATAGCCATATCTGGCCAGTAGGACAGGACGCTCTGGGAGGTAACCTGGGGGTGCTTCCCCCGAGATCATACCAAGGGACAAGTGGATGAGGAATAGATGGGAAACGGTCCAGGAAGGAAGTTGAGATGTTAAAGAGTCTGTCTTGGTTGTGTTGGGTATTGCCAATGGAAATGTTATGTCATTCATGTTGTACACATATACAGGGGGTACACATCTACAGGGCACACATCTACAGGGTATACAAGTAGCCCGGGGCCATATGACAATTCATACTATGTCATTTAATCTCGAGGAGGTACGAGGCCGTCTCAGAATGAGGTTCATATAACATACAATTATAAGGGTGTTACATCCGCGTCTACGGGAATGACGACATGACCATGAGGTAACAATATCATCATAATTAACTATTACGTTGTAGCACCTATCATACAGGGCATGCACATCTACAGGGATACACATACACGGGGTAACACGCAGGAGGGCCATTCATATAATTTAACTCGTGGAGGAGGCCAAATATTCCATTATAATTTAAACTCGGGACATCTGGAGGAGCGAGGGGCTCAATAATAATAACATTAATCACATATCTCGGGGGGTGACCAACAATAATCCTAAATCAAGAGAGTAACACCTGATAGTGACTATGATTCAGGTGTTCAAATGCAATCTTTACAGGGTACACATACACAGGGTACACATATACCGGGTACACATCTACAGGGTACACATATACAGGGTACACATATACAGGGTACACGTATACAGGGTACACAGTGTGCATCTGGGACCCCCAGCCATGTATTTAAACTTTTCCAGAATTTGCATACCTGATTCAACTTGTCAACTAATCATAAATCCCTTGACTACTTAAATCAGGTGTGCTAGTTCAGGGCTACAACAACATTGTGAAATGTCTGGGGGTCAAGGAGAGGTTTGGAAAAGGCTGGTCTGGTGAGATGATTTGGTGAGATGAGATTTGTAACCATATGTTATTCAACCAGTCTAGACTTGTATTTACCTGTGCTGCACCATAGCATTGAGCAACGGGTTCCCCTCCTGAATCCTGTCCATGTAGGACAACCTCCACACTAGATACCTGCACCAACATACAGTACAAACAGTTAGTGTGTGTAAGTGTGTTCCTTAACAAAGTTAATCTCCTACTGATTCAATGATATGTTGAAATGTGGAGCTGCAGTAAGCTCTCTGAATGCTGACTCATAAGCACCAATGAGAGGGTGTGGTAGGGGGACTTTAGGAGGTCAAAGACGATGTGAAAGAGATTTTTCACTTTCTCCCAGTGGAGGCTGCTGAGGGGAGGACGACTCACAATATTGGCCAGAATGGAGTGAATAGAATGATGTCAAACACATGGAAACCATGGAAACTATGTGTTTGGTGCATTTGATACCATTCCACTGACTCCGCTCCTCCCCAATTAAGGTGGCACCAACCTCCTGTGCTTTCTCCCTTGTTTACATCCTCACAGAAGACCAGACTAATTGCTTAACCACATGCCCCTCAGGTGAGGCCGCTTGCAGCAATCAGGATTACCTTGCAATGTCCATGAATTGTGAATGAAATACATTTTGGTGGGGAGCACTGGTGCTGTAGCAGAAGGAGTCAGTGGGAGGAGCTATAGGAGGACGTGCTCATTGTAATGGCTGGAATGGTATTAATGGAACAGAGTCAAACGTGGTTTCCGCATGTTTGATGTGCTTGAAACCATTCTACCAACTCCTCTCCAGCCATTACCACGAGCCCGTCCTCCCCAATTAAGATGCCGCCAACCTCCTGTGTGTTGTAGGCTACTGATACAAATGTTGGTATCTATCTAATAACTGCTATGGTTCTTAGTGGGCTATTAGGCCTAGACTGGCAGACTATGGACCCACTATAAAAAGTCAAGCAGGCAGTTTCACAGGGAGAACACAGCACAGGCTCAGTATGTAATGGACTGGTTCAGCCAGTCTAAACCAGGGTCCCTGTGCACGTTTTGGTTTTGGCCCCAGCACTACACAGTGATTCAAATCATCAAAGCTTGATGATGACTTGGTTATTTGAATCAGGGCAAAAATCTAAACGTGCACCCAGGGGGGGCCCCAGGATCGAGTTCGGGAAACCTTGGTCTAAACTACTGCTCCCAGAGAGCAACGCAGTAGCCTATCATGCAGCAACACACTGTCCTCGGGTCCRCTCTCCTCYTCCAAATAGGATCGGACCTCCATTATGGCATCGGCTGAGGGATTCCTTCGTGCTGCATCCCTTGTTGCTCTCTCGTCAAACAGCATCTAAACAGCAGACGTTTGTGGCACTACTGCTGGTGCTTCTGCTCCATCTGCTCCCTCTTCTTCCTGTTGCCCTGGTGCCTGACCCTGCTGCTGAGGTTATTCTTTGAAGAGCCTCATCAATCGCTCTGGCATCACTGAAGGCTAACTT
>NW_019950723.1:0-6123 GCF_002910315.2 Salvelinus sp. IW2-2015 | reverse complement strand
TTTTTTATATAATACATTTTACCCCTTTTCTCCCCAATTTTTGTGGTATCCAATCGCTAGTAATTACTATCTTGTCTCATCGCTACAACTCCGTACGGGTCGGAAGACGACGAAGGTGAAGCCATGCGTCCTCCGAAGCAAACCCAACCTCCGAAGCACAACCCACCCACTGCTTCTTAACACAGCGCGCTCAACCCGGAAGCCAGCCGCACCAATGTGTCGGAGGAACACTGTGCACCTGCCCCGCCACAGGAGTCGCTGGAGCGCGATGAGACAAGGATATCCCTACCGGCAAACTCCTAACCCGGACGCTAGCAATTGTGCGTCGCCCCCAGGACCTCCCGGTCGCGGCCGGCTGCGACAGAGCCTGGGCGCGAACCCAGAGACTCTGGTTTTGAGTGTTTGACTGATTTCATGTCGATGCTAATATGCATACGCGGGAAGATAGAGGTGCAGCACTGAAAAATCAGAAAAAAAAAAAGTATTCATAAAAAATACAAATTATCGTTTTTTAAATTTTCTTTCACGCAAGTATGCACTGGGCTTAAAAAAAAACACCTCAAAACAAGACATGGTATCAAGAACGAGATAAATGCCACATTCATGTGCTAGCCAAGTTCAACTTGCTGACTGGATGTAGTTCTACATGTGCCGCGTTTAATGAATCAGCAAGTCGAAATGTCAGAGTTTCCTAGTTCCGACTAGTATGTGAACATTTGAACAAGGCAGAACCTAGCTGAAACGAGTCACTTACGATTCCCAACATGACAGTTTCTTGTCATTGTTGGTAGCTATCTGGCCAATCAGAATCACAACATTTTGAAGAGAGTGCGCATTGGTATCGTGACATTTTCAGCTAACCCACCTATGAAGTGGCCAAGTGTGTGAACAATCATTGTAAAAGGCTCATGGTTAGAATTTGCTGCCCACTTCACAAGCATTGCTTCTCATAAAAATAAACAGGCCTAGATGTCATTTTATATGAACCATACATTTGCCGTCGTAGCCTATGAGAATAAAAAGCACTGGATTGTAATGACAGGCGCGAARCCTCAACCTTCTGGCCCGTAGCCCGGCGGAAATAGACTGTGCCAGAAAAGCATGCCTAAGTGGCAGAGTCAATATCCTCACTTATAACCAGGCTCGCTACAGTATTTAATATGAGTAAGCATAGGATAAGATTCGGTAACAGTAGCTTAGTCACTACAGCCTAAAGTAAATATAAATACATTTGGCAAAATTAGATTATTAGCCTACTCCTGTCTACACATAAATACATTAAATCATTCAAAATACATCACCAGAGAGTAAGACTTTGACACAGAGGATCATTAGCTTCTTTTAAAGCTGTGGATTGTTTCAAATCACAAGCATGTCGGTCTATATGCCTAATAGGCTATTGATGCGCTGAGCTGTCTCCCGCCAATTCTTGTGCGTTCATTGTTTTATTGTGTTAATTGTTTGCCCTTTGATTGTTTCTTTTTATAAATTCCCCGTTGCAAATGTCACCAGTAGTACATTTACCGTTAAACCCCATCATTTGGTTACATTAATGTACAGTATGTGTTAGGCCTACAGTCATTTGCCGTTCTCATTCTAGGAGTGGAAACATTGTTTGCAGATTTCACAACCTGCAACACTTGTGAGAAACAAGTTTAAGTTTATTTAATATAATAATTTACGAGTTTTGTCAATTGTTACATTGTATTTTGTTTGGAGCGTTCCATGTGAGCAATGAGCACATGTCTGGTTGCTCTGTCCTCTTGATGTTGACGGAGCACGAGCACGTATAGAAAAAGGCTGAGCACGTATAGAAGTAGACTGAGCACGTATAGAAGTAGACTGAACACGTATAGAAGTAGACTTGAAACACGTATAGAAGTAGACTGAACACGTATAGAAGTAGACTGGAGCACGTATAGAAGTAGACTGAACACGTATGTAAGAAGTAGGCTGAGCACGTATAGCGAAAAAAAGGCTGAGCACGTATAGAATAGACTGAACACGTATAGAAGTAGACTGAGCACGTATAGAAGTCGCTGAACACATATAGAAGTAGACTGAACACATATATAAGTAGACTGAGCACGTATAGAAGTCGGCTGAGCACATATAGAAGTAGGCTGAGCACGTATAGAAAAAGGCTGAACACGTATAGAAGTAGACTGAGCACGTATAGAAGTAGACTGAGCACGTATAGAAAAAGGCGGAGCATGTCTAGAAGTAGGCTGAGCATGTCTAGAAGTAGACTGAGCACGTATAGAAAAAGGCTGAGCACTTATATAAGTAGACTGAGCACGTATGAAAAAGGCTGAGCACGTATAGAAGTAGACTGAGCATGTATAGAAGTAGACTGACCACGTATAGAAAAAGGCTGAGCACGTATAGAAGTAGGCTGAACACGTATAGAAGTAGACTGAACACGTATAGAAGTAGGATGAACACGTATAGAAGTAGACTGAACACGTATAGAAAAAGGCTGAGCATGTATAGAAGTAACTGAACACGTATAGAAGTAGACTGAACACGTATAGAAGTAGACTGAACACGTATAGAAGTAGACTGAACACGTATAGAAGTAGACTGAACACGTATAGAAGTAGACTGAACACGTATGAAGTAGACTGACACGTATAGAAGTAGACTGAACATATAGAAAAAGGCTGAGCACGTATAGAAGTAGGCTGAGCACGTATAGAAGTAGACTGAACACGTATAGAAGTAGACTGAACACGTATAGAAGTAGACTGAACACGTATAGAAGTAGACTGAACACGTATAGAAAAAGGCTGAGCACGTATAGAAGTAGGCTGAGCACGTATAGAAGTAGACTGAACACGTATAGAAAAAGGCTGAGCACGTATAGAAGTAGATGAACACGTATAGAAGTAGGCTGAGCACGTATAGAAAAGGCTGAGCACGTATAAAGTAGACTGAACACGTATAGAAGTAGACTGAGCACGTATAGAAGTCGGCTGAACACATATAGAAGTAGACTGAACACATATATAAGTAGACTGAGCACGTATAGAAGTCGGCTGAGCACATATAGAAGTAGGCTGAGCACGTATAGAAAAAGGCTGAACACATATAGAAGTAGACTGAGCACGTATAGAAGTAGACTGAGCACGTATAGAAAAAGGCTGAGCATGTCTAGAAGTAGGCTGAGCATGTCTAGAAGTAGACTGAGCACGTATAGAAAAAGGCTGAGCACTTATATAAGTAGACTTAGCACGTATAGAAAAAGGCTGAGCACGTATAGAAGTAGACTGAGCACGTATAGAAGTAGGCTGAGCACGTATGGAAGTAGGCTGAACACGTATAGAAGTAGACTAACACGTATAGAAGTAGACTGAACACGTATAGAAGTAGACTGAACACGTATAGAAGTAGGCTGAGCACGTATAGAAGTAGGCTGAACACGTATAGAAGTAGACTGAACACGTATAGAAGTAGACTGAACACGTATAGAAGTAGACTGAGCACGTATAGAAAAAGGCTGAGCACGTATAGAAGTAGACTGAACACGTATAGAAGTAGACTGAACACGTATAGAAGTAGGCTGAGCACATATAGAAGTAGGCTGACTGGCCTGCTACGTGCAAATGTAGGACATGCCATTTGGGGATGGATGTCTGATTTCTGATTGCCTTAATTCACACCACTAATAAGCTGAGCTTCTCAGTAATTATTTATTCACCTCACACAGTAAGTCAACTACGTCAGTTTATTTTATACATTGTAAGTGAATAATTCCTCACAGTATTTGACAAATCTTTCCAACACTCAAAATGTCATGCTCTGAGGATCCCATATATCCAGTGGAATGTCATAAAACACTGAACTCATTTCCCTTTGCAAAACAAGCTGTCTGTCTAAGCTCACTGGCAAGAGGGCCCTGAATAGGCTAGTTGATACTATTTGCAAGTTCGCTACTGACAGCTTCAGGCCAGACCTTCATAAATGCAGTCATTCTGCCGTTCCAGTTGATTGAGTTGAAAGGCTACACTGTTGCACTTCACTGGTGTTAGCTCAAGTCAAGACAGATAGAAAGAGCTCAAGTCAAGACAGATAGAAATAGCTCAAGTCAAGACAGATAGAAATAGCTCAAGTCAAGACAAAATAGAAAGGGAGGCAGACAGGCAGAGTAGAGAGATGAATGCATTGAAAGAACCTGCATTTTCATCCGGATATTTTCTGTTTATTGGTTGGCTTACTGCAGGCATTTTCACTAGTTGACAATTATAGGCCTATTGCTACATTGCCTAGGCTATCTCTTAGTTCTATGCGTTCATTTCTTTAGCTGCCAACGGCTTAATGTCAATCAACGTGTCCATATGGCAGGGCTGGTGCTCTCCCATCAGTGGAATTTTAACTCTAGGATTTGTATCATTTTAATTCCGATGTATTATTAACCACTTGACAATGATTTTGGGTAACGAAAACGTTATTATTGTAATTAAACTGTTTCACGAAAATTCTCAAATGAAAATAACAACTGGCAAAGAGATCGGTAGAAATGGTAGGAAAATTGTAAGCTTCCCAAACTTGAAACTCACGCGCTGCCTAGGAATAGACAGTTGTGAACAGAGCTCACATTTCTTTGTACTGTGTAACTACAAAGGAGGTGTATGTGAGTGAAGGATCTGGTGTAGTTGGTGCAGAGGAGTCAGGCGCAGGACAGCAGAGATGAGTAACACAAGGAACTTTACTCAAAATGTCCAAATACATGAAGTAATACCAAGCCACAAACATCGGACCGAACACAATGAAACAATCACGCACAAAAACCATGGGGAAAACAGAGGGTTAAATATGAACATGTAGTGGGGAATTTAAACCAGGTGTGTAAAACAAAGACAAAACAAATGGAAAATAAAAGTGGATCGGCGATGGCTAGAAGGCCGGTGACGTCAACCGCCAAACGCCACCCGAACAAGAAGAGGGACCGACTTCGGCAGAAGTCGTGACAGTGAGAGAGAGATAATGAGAGGGGTGTTGTCACTAAGATTGTGCCTATTAAAACTGAGCACAAATGGACATCTATGCGATCCATCGCAGAGAAAAGCATTCACCTCAAACCAGACCAGCAAGTGGAAAGCACCACTCACTGTGTTGCTTGCTTGCTAGACTAGGGCTGCTGGGCCTAAACTACGTGTTTGACATGGAAAGGAGCAGGCCTGCGAGAGGAAGACGAGAGAATGTAATGTTATTTGTCACATGCGCGAATACAACAGGTGTAGATCTTACAGTGAAATGCTTACTTACAAGCCCTAAAAAAAAAGTAAGAGATAAGAATAACAAAAATTTAAGAGCAGCAGTAAATAACAATAGTGGGCTATATACAGCGGGTACTGGTACAGAGTCAATGTGTCAATGTGCGGGGGGGCACATGGTGTCAAGGTAATTGAGAGTAATTATATACATGTAGGTATAGTTATTAAAGTGGCTATGCATAGATAATAACAGAGTGTAGCAGCAGCGTAGGGGGGGGGGGTGCAAATAGTCTGGTAGCATCCATTTGACTGTAGACATTTCACAAGGATAACCTAATATGCAAATGTAAGCGTATTATGAAATATAATAATAATCTTAAAATTAAAATTAATATGATTTATTCGGAAGTGTAGACTGCGTCAGCCCTACACTCTGATGGAGTGGAAGCCGAATGAGCTCGATTACACGAAGAGTTCAGGAACCCTTGTATATAGTCAAACTATCTGTGCAATAGAAAACATCTGATCTTGCGTATGTGTCGTGTTGTTGAGAAGCGAGACACGACTACTGACTTGTCGAAAGTTGGTGCGTCTCGTTCTGTAGCAACAGCTAGTTATTCTGTTTTACAGTGAGGTGTCAAAACAACAGGAAGTCACTTCTAGACACAGTTCCTCTGCAGTAGTTCAACGGTTCCCTGAATGCCAGAGCGCCTTTGGCCTGTACTGCCAAGAGGCGTGTATGTTTACAGACCCACACAAACATACACAGATAAACTCTTCAACCTTTAAAGATCTTCAACACATTAGATGATCATAAACTTAAAAAGTTAAAACATAGATTTTCCCCTCACAACACAGAGCAGTAATCGACCCAGCCTGAACTGTGTGATGTTGTAGTTTCCAATGG
>NW_019950722.1:7210-7561 GCF_002910315.2 Salvelinus sp. IW2-2015 | reverse complement strand
ACATACATACATACATACATACATACATACATACATACATACATACATACATACATACATACATACATACATACATACATACATACATACATACACACCCACACCTGGGCAGGTGAGTGCTATGAAGACCCCAACCATTCCCCTGCTAGTGCAGTATGATCTCCTACATCTATACTTCAGGATTGGGTGGGATGCCAGCCAAAGCCGTAGTGCTGTAGTGTAGAGAGATGAGTGATCAGGTGCTGTGCAGAGTTTAGATCCGGCATCATGTTCTGTACCACTAGCCTGGCCATGTGAGAGAATTATGATGACATAGTGGATATAAAGGAAACACACAAAGGCTCTGAGGAT
>NW_019950722.1:0-7185 GCF_002910315.2 Salvelinus sp. IW2-2015 | reverse complement strand
CAGTGCTTTCATTGCCTGAGGTTGGAACCAAAGCCCGGTGTTATTCTAGACGGATTATACATCTCGTGTATATATCTGTAATATATTCTGTATTACAGCCCACGTGTTATTCCTGCTCTCCAGCACAGCGACGGTTTTGTAAGAATACTATGTATCGGCTGAATTCCTGATAAAGGCAACTAAAAAACCGTCAAATCAGAAGCCGTGACGAGCAAGGATAGTCACTACAACTGCCTACTTGTTTTGACTCTCAGAATGAATGCAAATAACAGTCAAACGGCCACTGTCAATTACCAAAGAGCTCCCCTTTTAGTTTACGCCGCCGACAACACAGACCCATAGCAGAACAAAAGACTGCGGATTGTGAGGGTGCCAAGAATGAAAATAATGGTGCTTTGTGTCTTTCCGCCCGGCTCAGTTATCATTTCTACGAGCAGACATGAGGAAGTAACGCCATCTGCTGACAATCCAGTCCGCTGATTTCCAATTCCTTTTGCTCAACCTGACAAATAAGACCCTCTTTCTGTGGGCTGGCTGTCGTCGACTCGATGCCGCTGCATTTAGCATACGTATGAAACAGGACAAAATAGGAAAACCCTGCATACCACCTTTAAACATGACAATGATAAATACAGTTATATCCCCATTCTCTCCTCCTTGTCTCTTTATTGGTCTTGTTCTCCACTCCATCTGAGACGTAGTGGTGCGATGTGGGTGTGCTTGTGTTGGGTGCATGGTGCTGATGTGTGTGTGTGTGCTGTGGTGTGTGCTGTGGTGTGTGTGTTGCTGTGTTGATGTGTGCCTGCTCGTTCGGTGTGTGTGCCTTATGTGGCTGTGTATGTGTGTTGGGTGTTGTGTGTGCGAATTGTGCTGTGTGTGCTGTGTGTGTGTGTGTGTGTGTGTCACACAAATTATACCAGATATACATAAAATAACATAAAAAGAAAGATATAGTTGTGTGTATTAGTTAGATAAATGGATCTATGCAGCAGGGCTTATACATCTTCCCCTCTCTGATGTGCTGATCGATTGTGTGTGTGTGTAGTGATCCCATGCAGGAGGCGATTCTACATCTTGCCCCTCCTCTGGTGTGGCTGTGTAGTGCCTGTCGATGTTAGTGGGTGGGGAATCTAATGCAGAGGCCGCTTACATTCCCCTCCCCAGCGGTTTTGTGTGGGTGTGTGTAGCCGTGCGCGCAGACCTAAGGAGTTAACAGTTATATACAGCACTCCCCTCCAACACCCCCAGCCCCCTGAGCCTCACAGCAACCCAATGCCCATTCCGTACCTGTCTGCTTTGACTTAGGCCCCCTCAGGCAAATTGAGAAGAGGCAGCAGTTCTCAGCGTAAAGGTTAACACTCGGCACAAGTAAAACGGGCAATGTCATGCCGAACAGGTTCTTATGGACAGAATCGTTCCCTTCTCTCTCTACTCTCTCTCGTTCTTCACGTCTCCATTCCCCCTTTTGCCTCTCTCTTCCACTCTCTCTCCCTTGCCTGCTTCTCCAGCTGCTCTCTCCCTCTCTCCACTGCTCTCTCCCTCCTCTATCCACGCTCTCTCCTCCTCTTCCACTATGTCTCTGCCCTCCTCTTCTCCACTTGTCTCTCCCTCTCTTTCCACTGTCTCTCCCTCCCTCATTTCCACTGCTCTTTATCTCCCTCCTTTTCCACTGTCTCTCCCTCGCATTTTTTCCAACTGTCTCTCTCTCTCTTGTAGGTCGTCTGTGTCCCTCTCTTCCAGCGAGAGCGCATGTTTTTTAATTTTACTGCCTGGTTTTGCTCCGCGGCTCTGAAACATGTACGAATCGCAATCTTCTTCTCCCTCTTCTCCTCCACCTTCCATGTCATTCCAAGAACACCATCGATGGTTCTCTCATACCTAACCAGCGGTAGGGAGGCGCCTTTTGCGGCTGAATACACTGCGCGTTGCCGTGTGTGTGTAAACCCAGTGCCCGCCAACATAACATTTTCTCCTGGTGTTCTCGTTCTTAGACGTGTTCACGTAACGTCGACCCTCTAGGATCAGAATCCGATATTCAAACATCAAGATATTCGCGGGCGGTTCATTTTTTGAGAGTCTCGATGATTCCTGCAGCACGTGGGCCTCCTGGATTCTGGAACACCAGGAAGTGTTTGGATTAGTGCAGGGCAAGAGGAGAAGAGGGTTTGTTACTTGCCTAATGCGCATCCCAATGCTGTATCCCAATGCCGATATCCCATGCTTATACCCATTGCTATCCCATGCCTATCCCAGATTGCTATCCCACATGCCACGGTCGCCAGATGCCTATCCCAATTTGCTACCTCCAATGCTATCATCATCGGTGTGTCTTTATGGTCTGCTTGTTTGTGGGCTGTGCGGTTTAGCGATCGTAATTGCACCTCCCCCCCCCCCATGATGCGCCTCTGCTACTGACAGCTTTCTACATTCTGTGTTATATCGTATGCAGCCTTGGAGTATGAATGCTCGCCGGCAAGGCAAGTCTGTAGTCAGTGTTTTTTCGGAAGCACTTACTTTGCCGCTTTGATGATTGCGTTTATTGGTATTGATTAGTATTAATAGTTTGATTAGATATGCTGCGATGAATGATATAAGGACGATCACTCACACTTTGTCTGCTTCAAGGCCTTTTCTCTGGCCCTACTCTCTCTCTCACGACACACACACACACACACACACACACACACACAACACACACACACACCCCACACACACACACACTTCATTGACTTATACATGCCGAACGCAACAATGCCTATAAATCCCCTTAGCCATGCTTTATGCAAGACAGCACTTTCCTGCTGTCCCCCCTTGCTGCGCGTGTCCCCTGTGGCGTGTCCCCTGTGGCCGCTGTCCCCTGTGGCGGTGTCCCTGTGCGTGTCCCTGTGGCGTTGTCCGCCTGTGCGCTGTGTTCCCCTGCTGCCGCTGTCCCCTGTGGCGTGTTCCCCCTTGTGGCGATGTCTTTGTCTTCACAGTATAACGCTGGCTCTGAAACGCCTTGCGTGCCATACTCTAGAAGCAGCTCTCAACATCATAGTCCACACACACACACTACACACTACACACAACACACACACGACACGACACACACACACACCTAGAAGCCACACATTCATTACACACAACACACACAATCACAACACACACACAACACACACGAAAGCACACATTCATACAACACACACACGCCCCACCAGAGCAGCTCTCAACCCTCACGCCGCTCCAATCAAGACGACAGGAGTTGGGACGGCAACTCCCACACAGTTGTGTTGGATGCATATCTGGAGCTAAAAAAACTTCACTGGTGTGTGTTTTTGCAACGTGACCCTTTCAGCTGCAGACTATTTTGCCCCCAAACCCACGCAGCGTACCCCAGCCCTGCCAGAAGTGCCCCCCTGGCCTACTCTGGAGCCAACACACCGCCCTTGCCTTTCTCCGGGTGTGCCGGCGCAGCCGGTATGGGGGCCATTAGACCCACGGTCATAGCGTCATGAATTCAGTAGAGAGAGGACTCCTAAGGAGAGCGTTGTACTGATGCTGCCTGTAGCCATGCGATACTGGCGTTGACCATCTATGGACCCCCTCTTTCCCGCCACCTGGGCCATTTCCCTCTGGTGGCAGAAAGAGATGTGAGGAGTGATACAACTGCGGTGACAAAGGCGGGCTGAGAATATAGCGAATCGAGAAATATATAGCCCGAAGGAAAGTTAAATTGACAAAAAACTCGCAGAAGGGAAAATAAACTAATAGCGATTTTAACAAGTTGTAGTGAGAGGAGAATCTGAGACGTGTGCTGTGTGCTGTGCTGTGCTGTGGCGGAGAGAG
The DNA here is from genome assembly GCF_002910315.2 of Salvelinus sp. IW2-2015. Classification (NCBI taxonomy): domain Eukaryota; kingdom Metazoa; phylum Chordata; class Actinopteri; order Salmoniformes; family Salmonidae; genus Salvelinus; species Salvelinus sp. IW2-2015. The sequence goes on along the minus strand of NW_019950722.1, from coordinate 3,360 downwards.
GGTGCAGAAAAAGAGGACGCAGACGATGAGAGCAGATTAGAGACAGCCGAGAGAGATAGAGCTCCTAGGCAGAGTGCTAGCTGATGGGTGCTAGCCATGGATACTGTGCAGTCTGATGCGACCCCCTCTTTCCCCCTGGGCTCCCTTCTGTCGCCAGCAACAGCCTGCCTCGCCCTCTGGACACACACAAACACACATAGAGCTGTGGTTCTTACACACAGGGAGAGCGAGGAGTTTTCCAGAGGTTTGTATCTCCTTCGCTCGTCTCCTCTGATACACACGGGACGAGACACGACACACACACACTCTGCCTGTATATGCGTCGTGATGCCTTTGTCTCCGGCGGGGGCTGGTGGCGGGTGGTGTGTAATGGGATGTGAGGCCTGCTGCTCTTAACAGGAAGTGCCGTGGTTTTGCAGCCATTTGCTGTGCCACAGAGAGTGCAGGTGCACCTCAACACTCGGACATTAGCGAGGCTTCCCTGCCCATCAGGCGGGGACCTGCCGGTATCACCATATGGCGCTGCTTCTTATTTGGAGTGTATCAGATAAGAGCGTTGTGAGCAAAACATGCTGCAAACGTGCAAAGAAGGGAAGGAAGGCTGACAGAGAGAGAAATGAAAAAACCTTTCATTCCACTGCCGTGTGATATTACGTTCGCACTTAAACCAGTACCGCTGTTGCGACACCTGAACTGGTTGGTTTTTGGCGCATTCTGCTCCTCCGGTTTCTGAGCCCCGTTCTGCCCTCCCCTCGGCGCTGCCGTAAGTGCGGTTAACGGGCTAGAGTTGATACCTCTCATCTCCCTCACGGGGGTAGCGTAGACATTTGTTGAGGGGGTGTGGCCGCGTAGGAGGACTCGTGCTGCGGCTGGTAAAACTGTGCGGAGTGGTTGGCTTTACTGGACTCGACGGGGCGGTTTACAGATCAATTATATCATTCACACATTAGTATGGTGTAGGGACACACACCATTGCCACAAACACACACGTTACAGACACCTTGTGTCCTCTTTAGCCAGTAAATGTGAGGACTGCGAGAAGAAATGAGAATGAGGTCTTTACAGTGTGTTTGTATGGTCTGGGTTGTGCTGTGTGATCTGGTGTATGATCTGGTGTGTGTGCTAGTCGAGTGTGTGTGTATGTCTGCTGTGCCTGTGTGTGCTGTATGCGTATGGAGCTGTATGCGATCTGGACGTGTATGTGTGTCTTCCTCTGCCTACGAATGCTGAAATCCACACTTGTATGCTCTAGCCTCCACCCACTGTGTCCTTTTCGATCAGTTGTGTCTGCTTATGTGAATGTGTATGTGTGCTAGCCTTGCTCTGTGAGTGCTATGTGTGTTACTGCTGTGCTCTGGTTGATTGTGGCTATGTTGTGTGCTCTGGTGCTCATGTGTCATGTGTGTGTGCCTCGTATTGTGTATGTGTGGGGTGTGCTCTCTGCCATGTGTGTCTGCTGTCTCTGCTGATTGTTGTGCTGCTGCCTCTGCTGATTGCTGTTTTGTGTATGTGTGTGTGCTCTGTGATTGTGTATGTGTGTGTGCTCTGTGATTGTGTGTGTGCTCTGTGATTGTGTGTGTGCTCTGTGATTGTGTATGTGTGTGTGCTCTGTGATTGCGTGTGCGGTTTGTGTGCGTGTCTGCGTGCGGTGGTGTGTCTCCCACATCTGTATTGGGCGGATTTCTTTTATGGATCAGGGTAAGTCGGTTGACTCAAAAGCAGAGAGAGCGAGAGATAGGGAGGGAGGGAGAAAAAGAGAGAGAGAGAGAGCGAGAGAAAGGGGTGTTTGTGTTGCAAGGGAGAACGTTTGAGAATGTAACACGCATTTCATGTCGGTTTTAGGTCATGTTTGTTTCACACGTTAAAATATGTTTACTCAAGCTCGGAAAAATGAGAAATGAGGCTAGGGCGAGTAAGAGGAAGAGAGAACCAAAGAGAGACTAGAGGAAGAGGTGAATTCCTGACCCTGCAGTCCAGTCGCCCAGTAGTCGTGTCGTTTCTCCGTGCTGCGGGATCAGCTGTGTCATTTAGCCACCACACAAGGATGTCCACAAGGAGAAGGAATGCACCGAGTCCTGTCCCGTCCAAGATCCTCTCCACCGCTCCTTTACCCTCTCTCTACCCCTTCTCTCCCTCCCCCTACCTCTCCCCTCCCTCACTCACTCCCCCACAGCCATTCACTTCCTCACTCTCACTCTCCCCCTCCCTCACCCTCCCTCCATCCTTCCTGTCTCTTATACACATCTAGATGTGTATAAGAGACAGACTCCACACAGTGTGTGATATCTGGAGCTTCACTTTGAACGTTGACCTTTCAGCTGAACTATTTGCCCCCAAACACACACGCACGTACCCCAGCTGCAGAAGTGCCCCTGTACTCCTGAGCACACACGCCCTTGCCTTCTCCGGTGTGTGGGAGGGTATGGGATTAGACCAGGTCATAGGTCATAATTCAGATAGAGAGAGACTCCTAGGAGAGTGTACTGATGTGCTTGTAGCCATGGATACTGGTGCATCTATGGACCCCCTCTTCCCCCTGGGCTTTCCCTCTGTCAGAAAGAGAGTGAGAGGATACAACTGGGACAAAGGGGGAGAAATATAGCGAAGGAAAGTTAAATTGACAAAAAAGAGAAGGGAAAGATAGACAATAGGATTTAACAAGTTGTAGTGGAGGAGGAGAATCTGAGACGTGTGTGTGTGTGTGTGTGTGTGAGAGAGAGAAAAAGAGACAGCGAGAGAGAGAGATAGAGACAGCGAGAGAGATAGAGACTCCTAGGAGAGTGTACTGATGTGGTTGTAGCCATGGATACTGTGCATCTTATGGACCCCCTCTTCCCCCTGGGCTTTCCCTCTGTGCCAGCACACCTGCCTCCGTCCCTGGACCACACAACACACATAGAGGGGTTGTGGTATTTACACATCAGGGAGAGACGAAGGACGTTTTTCCGTTATCTCCTTCGCTCTCTCTCTCTAACACCCACACACACCACACCCACTCTGCTTGTAATGGTCTATGCCTTTGTCCTCGGCTGGCTGGCTTTTATTTGGATTAGTGCTCAGGGAAGTGGTGTTGTAGCCTTGCTGTGCCACAAGAGAGTGGCGGGACCTCAACACTGGGACATACTGACTGCCTGCCATCAGGCCCACTGTATCACAATGGCTGTCTTCTATTCTGGAGTGTGATCAGAAGAGCGTGGAGAAAACACATGTGAAACGTGCAAGAAGGGAAGTCTGACAGAGCGAGAAATGAAAAAAACCTTTCATCCACCTGCGTGGGATATTAGTTCTGAAGTAACAGACCGTGTTGGACAACCTGTAACTGGTTGGTTTTGGGATTCTGCTGTGAGGGGTTTTTCTGAG
>NW_019950721.1:0-7563 GCF_002910315.2 Salvelinus sp. IW2-2015 | reverse complement strand
GTACCGTACCTTCTAGAACCTGTTAGTTTCATATGCCTCTATAACCGTTAGTTCATATGCTTCTACCTTGTATAACTATACTGTTAGTCTTCTTCATATGCTCTAGTTCATATCTGCTAGGTCAGACCTGTTATTCACTATGTTCTATACTGGTCGTACATGCTATAACCTTTATTAGTTCTATATTGTCTGCCTTACTGTAGTCATATATACTTACCTGTTAGTTATATCCTCTATAACCTGTTAGTTCATATGTTCTATAACTAGTATTCCTGTATAACTGGTGTCATATGCCCTATAACTGTAGTTATGCTTCATAACCTGTTAATATGCCTCTATAACCTGTTAGTTCATATGCCTCTCTATAACCTGTTAGGTTCATATGCTCTATACTTTAGGGTCATTGCTCTATAACCTGTTCAGTTCATATGCGCTCTATAACTTTCATTGCTTAATGGTCATATGCTCTATAACTCTGTTAGTTCATATGGCCTCTATAACTGTTAGTTCATAGTCCTGACCTTATAACTGATTAGCTGCATATGCCTCTATAATGTTAGTTCATATGCCTCTATAACCTGTTAGTTCATTTGTACCATACTGTCTATTAACCTGTTAGTTATATGTCATGAGTTCATCTCTATAACCTGTTAGTTCATATGCTCTTAACCTGTTAGTTATATGCTAAACTTTGCAACCTCTATAACTTTTAATGACTAATCAGGCTTCCAAATGTATTTCTCTTTACTTTGCTATAAAATCAAAGAGAGAAAGGTTCATGATTAATATGAATATCGGTATTGTATTCATTAGGTAATAATTTCTTTAACACCATTTTTTTTTTCTATAATAACACCAGTACCGGAACACAAGTGACCAGTAACCCAGTGACAACTAATTTAGCACTATTGTATTAAATCCATAGAAAGTAACAAGCAGTATCATGAGCAACACCAGTGACAAACTCGCAGAGAATATTAAAATATCTAAATGGCGGCACAGTAGCTCAACAACACTTCTTAAGTTGTAAATTATAAAAATCATGTGATTTGATCATTATATTATGCAAATTTCCTTTCCCTGTTACTATAAACTGTGTAACACCAGAGACACATCTTAAAGCTTCGCCATGAAATTACCAAATTAGTAGTCAAATTGCTTAACATATGATGAAAGTGCAGACTCACGCTGTGCTTTTCAAAACAGCCTCCTAAGTATAAAAAATAATAATTTGCCATATACTGTCTTAAAATATGTTTTATTCAAAATAAAACACTTAAATTAAAACAAAAACAGATATTTGTGTCATTATCTGACATTTCTAGTGGTTTTTCCTGGTAGTTAAGATCGGGGGACAAGGAAAGACACCATTTTGTATAATGAGCCTCATCATATATAGACTTGAGTGCTTGTGTTAGAACCTGTATATAGGTTATGATAATGACCGTAACAATGCGTGTCTCAGACGGGGCTTTACCCGAACACATGCTCTTCCCTGTGGCTATGCAACGGTGTCAAATCAACAGGGGTTCGGAGCGGCAGCCCGTGAGCCCAACAGCCTCCTCAACTCATCCGTGCATTAGGCTAACATTCACAAATAATAATGATAGCATATGGAAGCTGTAGGAAGTAGTAGGAAGTGTAAGGAGTGTATGGAGTGGTTGGAAGAGTGTCATCGGCAGTGTATGAAGAAAGTATCGGAGTGTTATGGAGGTATGGAATATGGCCAGTGTCAGGGATGTACTGGAAAAGTTATGGAGAGTATGGCAGTGTAGGGAAGTATTGTTAAAGGTGAGGGGCCGAAGTGCATCTGTTTAGGGGATCGTTAGTGATAGGAAGTGAAGGAAGTGTAATGGAAAGTGTATGTGAAGATTGTATGGAAGAGAGTATGGCAGTTGTAGGATGTAAGGGAAGGTTGTAGGAAGGTAGGAGTGTAGGAAGAGGTTATGGAAGTGAAGGAAGTTGTATGGATGTTTTGATATCGGAAGTGTAGAAGTTATAGAAGTGTAGTATGAGTGTACTGGAAGTCGTGGATGTGTTAGGTAAAGCTGTATGGAAGTGTTATTTGGAAGTGTTGACGGTAGATGTTGGAGTGTATGGAAGGTAGAATGTAGGAAGTGCTATGGGAAGTGAGAGGATGCAAGTGTTAAGGAAGTGTTAGGAAGTGTAAAGGTCGGAACGTGTAGGAAGTGTGTAGGGCAGTAGAGTTGTAGGAATGTGGATTGCTGGGTATGGAAGTGTTAGAGAAAGAGTAGTGGAAGTGTAGGAAGTGTATGGAAGTGTAGGACGTGTATGGGAAGGATATAAAGTGTAGGAATGTATAGAAGTGAAGGAAGTGTAGGAAGCTGTTAGGAAAGTGACTGGTAGTGTGTATGGATGTGTAGGAAGTGTGGATATGGAAGTGTAGGAAGTGATAGGAATGAATTTGGTAGAAGTAGTATGGAAGTTTTAGGAAGTTTGTTAGATGTGTTTAGGATGTGTATGAAAGTGTTCTGGTAGGAACTAGGTTATGGAAGTGGTATGGATGTGTTAGGGGAAGTTGTATGGAAGTGTATGGATGTTGTAGGGAACGTGTATGAAAGTGTAGGAAGTCGGGAGTCTTAGAAGTGTATGTATGAAGTATTAAGAAGTGTAGGAAGTGTAATGGAAGTGAGGGACGTGTCCATGGATGTGTAGGAAGTATGTAGAGTGTATGGATGTGTAGGGAAGATGTATGGAAGTTGTAGGAGTCTTGTAGGAAGTGTAGGGAAGTGTATGGTCCTGTTACTTTTGTCAGGGATATTTGTGTTCGAGTTGTGTAAGAAGTGTAGTTGAAGTGTAGAGTGTAGGGAAGTGTTGGATTGTTGGTAGGAAGTGTAAGGAGTGTATGGAAGTGTAGGAAGTGTATGGAAGTTGTAGGAAGTTGTGAAGTAGGTAAAGTGTATGGAAGTGAGGAATATGGAAGATTCGTAATGTAGGAAGCTTGTAGTAGAGTGTCATGGATGTGTAGGCAAGATGTAGGAAGTGTATGGAAGTGTATGAAGTTGAAGGAAATTATGAAAGTTGTAGAAGGTGTAGGAAGTGTATGGAAAGGTAATGGATGTGTAGGAAGAGGTATGGAAGTGAAGGAAGTGTATGGATGTGTAGGATGTGTAGGAGTGCTAGGAAGTGTATGCGTTTGAGTGTAGGAAGTGTAGGAAGTGTAGGGAAGTAGTGGAAGTGTATGGATGTTAGGAAGTTTCATGGAATGTGAGTAGAGGTGTAGGAAGTGTTAATGGAACAGTAGGGAGTGTAAAAGTGATGGAAGTGTCGTAATGTAGGAAGGTGTATGGTGCATGTGTTTAGGAGTGCAGGAAGTGAAGAAGTGTATGGATGTGTGTAGGCATGTGTAGGAAGTTGTAATGTGCGAAATGGTAGGAAGTGTAGGAAGTGTAGAAGGAAGTGTATGGAAGTGAAGGAGGTGTAGGAAGTGTATGGAAGTGTACAGAAGGTATAGAAGTGTAGAAGGTGTTATGGAAGTGTATGGAAGTGTAGGAAGAGTATGGAAGTGTAATGATGTGTAGGAATGTATGGAAGTGAAGTCGAAGCGTATGGATGGTTTAGGATGTGTAGGAAGTGTTATGAAGTGTAGGAAGTATAGGAAAGTGTAGCGAAGTGTATGGAAGTTGATTGGACGTGTGATAGCAATGTAGAAGGTGTAGCGGATTGCTGTATGGAAGTGTATGGCATGTGTATGGAAGTGTAGGAAGCTGTAGGAAGAGTATGAAAGTGTAGAAGTGTAGGAAGTGTAGGAAGTTGAAGGAAGTGTATGGATGTGTAGGATGTAGTAGGAAGTGTTTGGAAGTGTATGGAGTGTTAGGGAAGTGTATTGCCAAGTAGAAGGAATGTAGGAAGTGTATGAAGTGACATTGCACAGTTCTCCCACTAATTATTGGCCACCCAGTGACAGGCACAGTGCCCTCCACTAATATTGGCACCCAGTGACATGTACAGTGCCCTCCTCTAATATTGGCACCCAGTGACATGTACAGTGCCCTCCACTAATATTGGCCCAACCCAGCTGACTGTACATGCTCCTCCACTAATATTGGCACCCAGCTGACATGCACAGTGCCCTCCACTTAATATTGGCACCAGTGACATGTACAGTGCCCTTCCTCTAATATTGGCACCCAGTGACATGTACAGTTTCTTCTCCACTAATATTGGCACCCCAGTGACATGTACAGTTCTCTCCACTAATATGGGCACCCAGTGACATGCACAGTGCTCCCACGAATATTTGGCACCCAGTGAATGCACAATCTACTCTCACTAATATTGGCACCCAGATGACATGCACAGTTGCTCTCCCCTAATTTTTGGCACCCAGTGACATTTGCACAGTACTCTCCACTTAATATGGCACCCAGACATGCACAGTTGCTCTCACTAATATAGACACCCAGATGACATGTACAGTGCTTCTTGACTTAATAATTTGGACACCCAGCTTGACATGTACAGTTTCCTCACTAATATTGGCCAACCAGTGACATGCACAGTGCCCTCCACTAATATGGCACCAGTGACATGCACAGTGCCCTGCCACTGATATTGGCACCCAGTGACATGCACAGTGCTCTTCTACTAATATTGGCACCCCAGTGACATGCACAGTTGCTCTCCCCTAAGATTGGCACCCAGTGACATGCCCACAGTTGCCTCTACTAATATTGGCACCCAGGTGACATGCACAGTTGCCCCTACTAATATTGGCACCCAGTTGACATGCACATTGCTGTCTCCAATACGGCCTAATATTGGCAAACCCCAGTGACATGCACAGTGCCCTCCACTATATTTGGCCACCCCAGTCAGGACCCGATTTGGCCACATAGCCCTCCACTAATATCTGGTTTGGCACCCCAAGTGACATTGCACCAGGTTCTCTTCCACTACATGATGGCACCAGCCAAAAGTAACGTTTCGAACAACATCACGTGCTCTCCACTAATATTGGCACCCAGTGCATCGAAGGGAACTCTTGGTGATGCCATCTTGTCAACCTGGAATGTTATTGCCACAGGTCTACTCCCACTTAATTATTGGCACCCCTAGGTGCTGAATAATTAGATGGGTGAGACGAGGAATGCACAGGAGTACTGCTCCCCCTGAAGAAATATAATGGCCATGTAACATGCCAACAGTGCATCGATGCACGCGTCCTCTCCACTAATATTGGCAACCCACGTGCATATTAGTGGAGAGAGTAATGTCCCTGGAGTGACCATGCACAGTGCTCTCCCTATATTGGCACCCGAGTGACATTGCACCAGTTCTCTCCACTAATATAGGTTTGGCACACCCATAAAGTTGGACTAAATGCACCAGTTTTAAACTCTCCAACTTAATATTTCACCCAGTGACAATGCACAGTATCTCTCCACTAAATTGGCAAGCCCGACGAGTGACATGCACAGTTGTCGTCCGACATAATATCCCTGGGCATATCCCGAAGTGAAATTGGCACTCAACTGAGGAGTTGTCTCACACTGAATAGTGTGTGCACCCAGTGACGGAGTGCAATAAATCTAAAGGTGTGCTCCGAAGGGTCCACATGCTTGACCCATTTGTCGGCATCCCGTGAGCAGTACACAGTGCTCTCCACATGGTGACCTCCAAATTTAGGCAGCTCTCGGAGCACTGTACATGTCCAACTGAGTGACATGACAGTACTCTCCAACTAATATGGGCACCCATGACATGCAACCAGTTCTCTCCACTAATATTGGCACGAGTGGACATGTATAGCGACTCTTCCTTCATCTTACGTTAAAGTTGGGCTATCCCAGTGACTATAAGACCCACGAGTGCTCTCCACTAATTTGGCACCCGAGTGTACCCATATTAGTGGCACAGTTCTGGCGTCCGACGTCAACCTATTGGCACCACATGACTGTTCGTACACCCGTTTTGTCTCTCACTAATATTGGCACCCGCCCAATATGATAGGTTGAACTAACAGGTTATAGAGGCATATGAACTAACAGGTTATAGAGGCATATGAACTAACAGGTTATAGAGGCATATGAACTAACAGGTTATAGAGCAAACAACGCAATTATCACAACACATTGGTTGTAATGTGGCTTTCTTTCTGGCCTGGCTTCCCAGGAGAACGTTGTAGCTCATTCTGGGTACAGACTGACCCGGGACTCAACCCCAGGCCTCTTCGCAGTCAGTGACCATAGACATTAAAACCAGTCGCTGACAGTGCCAAGAGAGTTTCGTCATTTGGTTGTGCTCATAACCGTTCTAAGAGTGTATGCCTGGTCTGCAGTTACAAGGGGGGAAAACAAATTTGAAATTGAAACATTGAAACTAATATTATTCAATTTCACGGAGTGTAGTAGATCATTGGATTGATAAAGCACGGTACATGTAGTGATTTTCTTTGCCCACTGGGGCTGCTGTTTTTGTTCCTTCCCTCTTTGCCGCCAAGTACCAGATTCAACTTTGACGTCTCGCCCAACGAGAGGTCATTTGCTTTAGTCGGCAAACGCAAAAATATCCGGCTAAACTCATTGATTATCGGATTAATTATTAAAGATAAAACAATGGATAATCCACGAATTAAATAGTTCATCGACTATATTTGCATTTGATACTTTATTTTTTAAAGAAAATGGCTGAAATCAACTTAGCCCTCACCAAAGAAGGCTGGTGGGTAGCTTGTGGCTAAGGTGTTAGCTAGCTAGCTACATCACACGTTCACTTTGCTAGCATAGCTTTGGCTTTTCTATTTAACGTTAGCTAAATTAACACCTAATGTTAGATTTAGGATCTCACATACAATGATTCCTGTGATAATGTAGCTTAAATGTTTGTACGCCAGATATGTGTAACTAACTATGGTATTACATATCTGGCGTACGAACTGATAACAGTAGCTAATAATGATTATTTTGGCAGTTGATGTTGCGAAGTGTGTCATTTGTCTAGCAAATTGATGTCAATTATTTTAGCATGTATAGTTTTGGTACGCTAACTAACAAGGCCATGTATGCTCATTTGAAGCTAAGTAGCTACCTAGCTAGCTACCTAAGTAAACAACTCCGTGACCACCGGTGTAGCTAGTTAGCTCTACATTACTGTACTGTAGCTAGCTAGCTATTAATATATCTTCAAAGTTAATCTGCTAGTCAGTTGTTAGCTACGTTAGTTAAGTACACTCGAGTGATATGCGAGTTGGCTGGCTAGCTTTTGAATTTCAATGTGTTTGTTCACTAACTATCTGGAGTGTTGGTTAACCACAGTAACGTTACATAGGTTACGCCATTGATATGTGAGCCCTTTCTTTTGGTTTACCTTCCTACACAGGTACCTTACAGACGAAGGAATAGAGGAGTTGAAACGCACTTCTGAGAAACCCTCAGCTAATTACATTATTCGCATTGCACTTAATGTAAGTAGCTAGTATTCTCACGTCTCTCTTCTAGTATACAGAAAAACGTTTTCCCTTCACCTGTGTAGATGTACATTTAACTGACCCCTGGGGTTTTAGTAGAAAAGAGACTGTTTGTCAAGTGCTTACAGTCGACC
>NW_019950720.1:0-7563 GCF_002910315.2 Salvelinus sp. IW2-2015 | reverse complement strand
CTAAAGTTATAACACTAGAACGTTCTGAGCAAGATATGTAAGAAATAAAATGAAAATAAATTAAAAAATACCTCAAATGTTGGCTAGGAGCTAGATCTTGTTTTGTACCACACGAACAATAGATATCTGTTTTGATTCCAGGAAGAACCATTTACAGACATAATGACCAGGGAACAAAGAAGACATGAGCAGTAACTCCAACATCCATAACAATATACAATACAGATATACTCTGTTGACTCCTGTTCCAAATCATATTTTTTTTTATAAATAAAGACAGCAAAAAACTATTGAAATGTAAGCAAGCAAAACTTTTTCTGGGATAAAGAAACAATATCTAAGCTTTACATAAAATTCTATCAATAAAACCATCTGGGTAAATACCAGACGGTGAAACCACATGACAACAGTTTTTCATCTCATTGGACAGTAGAGGTAAGAGGATCAATTCACTAACAGACATAGGAGAATGACTGTCCTCTGAATAGAGGAGTTCAATTCACTACAGAAAGGAGAATGACTGGTCTCTGGTAAGAGGAAATCAATTCACAAGCAGACAAGGAGAATGACTTGGTCTCTGATAGAGGAGTTCAATTCACTACAGACAAGGAGAATGATTGGTTCTGATAGAGGAAGTTCAATTCACTATCAGACAAGAGAATGACTTGGTCTTCTGATAGAGGACGCCGGATCAATTCACTAACAGACAAGGAGAATGACTGGTCCTGATAGAGGAGTTCAATTCACTACAGACAAGGAGAATGACTGGTCTCTGGTAGAGGAGTTTCAATTCACTACAGTCAAGGAGAATGACTGGTCTCTGAATAGAGGAGTTCAATTCATACAGACAAGGAGAAGTGACTGGTCTTGATAGAGGATTCATTCATACAGACAAGGAGATGACTGGTCTCTGATAGAGGAGTTTTCAATTCACTACCGACAAGAGAATGGACTGGTATTTGCTTCTTTTTCTGGACTCTCCCTCCTCTCCTTACGGACTCCTGGTTTTAACACACAAACCACAACATTGTAAAACAGGTTGTCACAATCAAGTGTAGTTTGTTTGGAAAAGTTAAGGTGATATCAAGTAGCCGTAAGTCCTGACTGGGGTTCTGTTACAGGTAATAGCCGGCATTTGAGCCAATATATTTTTTTAAAGCAATTTAAAAACCTTCTTCTAACTAGGGGCGCAATTTTAACTTTGATCAAAAAATGCGTCACCCAATTTTAAAACTGCCTATTTCTCAGCCCCGAACTAGAAATATGCATATATAGTCAGAATTAGGAATAGAAAACACTTTGAAGTTCCAAAATTGTAATGAATTTTGTCTCTGAGTTAAACAGAACTGATATTGCAGCGAAAACCTGAGAAAATTTCCAAACAGGAAGTGGCAATCTTTTTGAGAGCTCTGTGTTCAATGCCTTCCTATCGCATATGTTGAAGTCACATCAAATAAACCTATTTTTCTATGTCTTCCTAAGGTGTCAACAGCCTTTAGACGTAGTTTCAGGCCTTTATTTTGAAGGATGAAGCCTGCAAGAGACATTGGGTAAGTGGACAGGTGGGGGCTCTCCGGGTGCTTTTTGCCGCATTTTCTGAATAGGTAGCCATTGTTTTCCTCTCGCTCCTAGTCGAAAAGCCAACTGTCCCGTTGATTTATTATCGAATCGTATGTGAAATTAACACCCCTGAAGTTGGATCAAAAACAACGTTTGACATGTTTTTTTTATTTTTTATTTTTACATTATTTTTTACGCAGGTAGTTGACTGAGAACACATTCTCATTTGCAGCAAGCCTGGGGAATAGTTACAGGGAGAAGAGGAGGGATGAATGAGCCAATTGTAAACTTGGGGATTATTAGGTTGCGTGATGGTTGAGGGGCAGATTGGGAACATTTATGTGGACATTATGGATATAATTTTGGAATTTTAATCCGGCGTTGTCGCGAAACAGCTTTTTCGGTGGATTCCTCGTCATGAACGCAATCAAACAAAACGGAGGTATGGATATAAAACATTCTTTATGGAAGCAAAGGAACATTTGGCTGTCTAACTGGGAGTCTCGTGAGTGAACCAACCGAAGATCATAAAAGGGTAAACGATTTAATGTTGGATTGCTTGCTGGTTTTTTGTTACGAAGTTACCTGACCTAGCTGTTTCTTATTGTTTTTTGTACAGTGATCGATAATATTTAAACACAAATGCCAAGTATTCTTTCGCTGTAAAGATAAATTTCAAAATTGAGGACGACAGCATGGATTAAGCAAAAGGCTAAGCTGTGTTTTGCAATATTGCACTTGTGATTTCATGAAACTTATAGTTTTCTGATTTACCTCTGGGCGCAGCTCGCTATTGCTAGTCAGGGTTTTTGATGAAGAAAAATCCCGGATCCCGGGATGGGGAGTCCAGAAAGGTTTTAAAAAAATTGGCAGCGGCCATGTCCTCGGAGAGAAGAAAAATATCCCATTGTGAAATAATTCTTATTAGCCTCTTCATTGGCACCCAGGTCTACTGGTTGTATTCATTTAATTTTCTCTAAAGCTGACCCATAGAATAGGTCAAATGGTTCTAACTATGGGGGATACTCGTCTAGTTTGCTGAGGAAAAGTAAATGTCTTCAAAGAGCGCATCAGAATTAGGATAGAAGGACCACCATTGTTGCATCTTGACTTGCCATGTTCTGTTTGATATGAATTCCATAATCTAAATATGATTGTGTCCATTCTGAGCACCGTGGGTGGACACCCCTAATCAGGTTAATCATGTCCTGAGCCCCGTGGGGTGGACACCTAATCAGGTTATGCACCCAACGCATAATGGGTCAGTAAATTACCAAATGGTCCGGTAAATTAAGAAGCGGATGTCAAAATGTCTGGCAGCCTAACAGCAACCCTGGTCTTGACACACCGTGGTGTGTTCCATTGACCCAGAAAAGGCAGCAGGAATGAGGAGCAGAACAGAGGCTTTGAAGGCCACCATCAGGAACCAGCTCAGACACAGTCAGGCAGACGCACCACAGTCAGGACATTCACAAGAGTCGTCTGTACAGTAAGAGAGGAACAACATCACTAAACAGCTTCCTGTTTAATGGTTAATATAGACCTATCGTCGCTAGTCCCTGGATACAGTTACTACCCACTATGAGTTTGTTTTAATAGGAACTTAAAACAGCACCAAGAGTGTCACGATCGTCTTTGTTGAAAGAGAGAGAGGACCCAAACACAGCATGGTGAAAAATAAGACATCTTCTTTTTATTGTGGAAGAAGAAAAACTAAACAGAACACTTTACAAACTAACAAAACAACAAACGACCGTGAAGCTTACAAAACGAAAGTGGCACACACAAGCCTACTACGTTTTTGAGACATAGACAATTACCAATACAATGATGCCTATGGCTGCCTTAAATATGGCCTCCCAATCAGAGACAAATGAAAAACATCTGTCTCTGGATTGAGAACCACTAGGCAACCATAGACCCATACTAGAAAACAAGCACCACCATAGACATAACCTAAGAAACTACAACCTCAACCATAGACATACCTAGACACATTCATCAACACAAACCCCTACACTACAACCCAACACCCCTTTACCATATACCCACCCAAACGAGACAAAACACCACCATACCCATGTCACACCCTGACCTTAACTAAAATAATAAGAAAACAAAGAATACTAAGGCCAGGGGCGTGACACAGAACATGTTCACCGTACCAGAGGAACATGGACTTTACTGGATGTTCACTACAATTGAAACAAGGACAGATTCTACTATTAACAATCCCTAGTGGTGATGTTTCATAGTGGACAATCTTTCCCTTTAATTCGCTCTTTACGCTCCATCTCCACTACCGTGTTCTCCACAGTCCCACAGTAGTCAGAGCCAGGTCAGATTCAGTGATGTTCTCAATCAGTCAGATCATAGGACTTGTTTAGAGGGGGTTCCACACCGGAGTGAAGCGAGGGAGAGGCAAAATTTGAAATAGTTGTAAACGAGATCGTAAGAGTAGGTTGGTGCTCATGAGAACAATTTCCCTAAACCACAACAAATAACATATTCCAATGGAAACACTACAGTCACAGTAGAGGTGATGTTGTCTCCTGGTCTGACTCTCAGCTCCACCTCTGGCTGCAGAGATCCATCCTGACTGAGGAACACAGCACCTACAAGGTAACAGAGGAACAGGTGTTAGGATGAACTGACTGGAGGAAACCGCACCTACAGGTCGCAGCGAACCAGTGTTAGGAATGAACTGACTGGAGGAAACAGCACCTACAGGTAGCAAGGAACAGTGTTAGGATTGGAACTGACTGGAGGCAAACAGCACCTACAGGTAACAGAGGAACAGTGTTAAGGATGAACTGACTGGAGGCAAACACACCTACAGGTAGCCAGAGGAACAGTGTTAGGATGAAACTGACTGAAGGAAACAGCACCTACAGGTAGCAGAGGAACAGTGGTTAGGATGAACTGACTGGAGGATACAGCACCTCAGGTAGCAGAGGAACAGTGTTAGGATGAACTGACTGGAGAAAGCAGCACCTACAGGTAGCAGAGGAACGTGTTAGGATAACTGAATGGAGGAAACAGCACCTACAGGTAGGCAGAAGGAACAGTGTTAGGATGAACTGAACTGGAGGAAACAGCAACTACAGGTAGCAGAGGAACAGTGTCAGGATGAACTGACTGAGAAACAGCACCTACAGGTGGCAGAGGAACAGTTCAGGATGAATCACAGAAATGTCACTTTCACATCATAAACTTCTCCCACCATAAAATATAAAACTCATGTTTTACCAATAGTCATCACAATTTCACAATAATAAGATAACAAATCTGTTCACCCATAAAACCACATCAGAAAAATCCATCTATCATCCAGCTATGAGCGCCCCAGTAAACTTTTGGACATTTAGATCGATGGTCAATCACAAGAAATTTGACCATGTCACGTTCTGACCATAGTTCTTGTGTGTTTTGCTTGTTTTAGTGTTGGTCAGGACGTGAGCTGAGTGGGCATTCTATGTTGTGTGTCTAGTTTGTCTGTTTCTATGTTTGGCCTAATATGGTTCTCAATCAGAGGCAGGTGTTTTGTGTTGTCTGTGATTGGGATTCATATATAGGTGGCTTGTTTTGTGTTTGGGTTTGTGGGTGGTTGTTTCCTGTCTTTGTGTTTTCTCTGCACCAGATAGGGCTGTATCGGTTTGCCACGTTTTGTTATTTTGATATTTGTAAGTGTTCACAGTTTCGTCATTAAACATGTTGAGCACTGGCTACGCTGCGTGTTGGTCCGATCCCTGTTACACCCTCTCTTCTCGTGAAGAGAGGGAAGGCTGCCGTTACAGACCAGAAATTCAACTTCCCTGACCTGGATCCTTTGCTTGGACTTCACTAGGCAACCCCATTCATCCCAGGTGCCAAAGAAAAAAGTTAACGTCGGACAATAGGGAGGAGAAGTGGGGCTCAGGTGGCGAGAAAACCATCTACCACATCCAAGTATATTACTTTCTGAAGTTCAGTCCCTGGACAATAAAGTAGACGAGCTCAGGGCGAGGATCTCTGTCTAGAGAGAGATTGACGCATACTCTGTTTAATGGTCATGGCTCTCTTTGGATATATTGTCCCCATTCATACAGCCAGCAGGGTTCTCCATTCATCACCAAGGAAGAAATAACTCTCCCGGTAACATCAGAGGTGGATTATCTCATGATTATCTCATGGTGTAATTGTGGTAACGTACACGAACTAAAGTACTTTTATTCTCCCGATCTGGAATGCCTCACCACCAAATGCCAATTGCACTACCTCACAAGATAATATTATTTGGGTTATTGTTACTGCCGTGTATACCCCCCCTCCCAAGCTGACACCTCGACAGCTCTCAAAGAACTACACTGAATATGATGCAAACTGGAATCTGCATATCCTGAGGCCGCATTTATTGTAGCTGGGGATTTAAATAAAGGAAATTGCAGGATAACTCCCCCGAAATTCTCCTGTGCTACTCGCGGAGAGAAAACACGTTGATACTCTGTKCTCCAGGACGGCTACAAGACCCTCCCCTGCCCTCCCTTCGCCAAATCAGATCACGCCTCCATCCTGCTCCTCCCTGCCCATAGGCTGGAACTTAAACAGGAAGCACCTTTGGTAAGGTCAATTCAATGTTGGTCTGACGAATCAGAATTCTATTCTTCAGAACTGTTTTGTCACACGGACCGGGAAATGTTCAGGTTCGCCTCTGGGAATAGTATCGACGTATACAGTACACTGACTCAGTGACTGGGTTCATCAGGAAGTGTGTAGAGGATGTTGTTCCTACTGTGACGATTATAACTTATTCAAACCCACTGTGTCACAGAAGGCCAAGAAAATCATCAAGACTTAAGCCACCCGAGTCACGGCCTGTTCACCCCGCTACCATCTAGAAGGAGGAGACAGTACAGATGCATCATAGCTGGGACTAAGAGACTGAGAAAACAAGCTTCTATCTCCAGGTCATCAGATTGTTAAATGATGTAAATTGTATTTTTTGTTGTTGTCTATAAGTATTTTTGTTATGTGTCGGACCACAGTAAGACAGCTGTCACCATTGGCGTTGGCTAATGTGGATCCTAATAAATGGAATCAAATGTCAAGCCACACCCTCTTGGCATCCAGGCCCACCCATTCACCTCAAACACGCCTCTCTGTATCTACCCACACCCTCTTGGCCTTTAGCCTCTTAGTCATGTTTAGCCTATAAACCACACCACAAACCCAGACCTCTCTGATAGGTCGCTACACTGACTGGTATGACCTATAAACCACCACCACAAACCCAGACCTCTCTGATAGGTCGCTACACTGACTGGTATGACCTATAAACCACACCCAAAACCCAACCTCTCTGATAGGTGCTACACTGACTGGTATGACCTATAAACCACACCAAAACCAGACCTCTCTGATAGGTCGCTACACTGACTGGTATGACCTATAAACCACACCCAAAACCCAGACCTCTCTGATAGGTCGCTACACTGACTGGTATGACCTATAAACCACACCCACAAACCCAGACCTCTGATAGGTCGCTACACTGACTGGTATGACCTATAAACCACACCCACAACCCAGCCTCTCTGATGGTCGCTACACTGACTGTATGACCTATAAACCACACCAACAAACCCAGACCTCTCTGATAGGTCGCTACACTGACTGGTATGACCTATAAACCACACCCACAAACGCAGACCTCTCTGTTGGTCGCTACACTGACTGGGTATGACCTATAAACCCCACCCACAAACCAGACCTCTCTGTTAGTCGCTACACTGACTGGTATGACCTATAAACCACACCCACAAACCAGACCTCTCTGATTGCTACAGCACTGACTGGTATGACCTATAAACCACACCCACAAACCCAGACCTCTCTGATAGGTCTACACTGACTGGTATGCCTATAAACCACACCCACAAACCCAGACCTCTCTGATAGGTTGCTACACTGACTGGTATACCTATAAACCACACCCACAAACCCAGACCTCTCTGATAGGTCGCC
>NW_019950719.1:0-5000 GCF_002910315.2 Salvelinus sp. IW2-2015 | reverse complement strand
CTGGGGGTGGAGCGGAGTATCGCCAGGACGTTTTCCGAGGTGGAGGAGAGGGTGTCCCAGCATGTGGGCTGTCTGAGGGCGGAGCTAGAGCGTCGAGAGGCGGAGCTAGAGCATGAGAGGCGGGATGCGGCGCGGCTGGAGAGGGAGAAGGAGGAGCTGGAGGACCAGGCGTCCCATCTCTCCCGGCAGGTGGCGGTTTCCGTGGAGATGATGGCCACTCTGAGGAGGGACCTGCAGGGGAAGGAGCAGGAGCTGTGCCGCAAGCAGCAGTGAGTGATTATAACTCTTCATAACATGTTTATAATGCTTCATAATGTCTACATACGGCAGCCATAAGAATGATACAACACAAGTCAAGCAGAAACCTACTGTTGCATTATGGTATGTGTAGTCCCATGTCTACTGTTGTATTAAGGTATGTGTAGTCCCATGTCTACTGTTGCATTATGGTATGTGTAGTCCCATGTTCATGTTGCATTATGGTATGTGTAGTCCCATGTCTACTGTTGTATTAAGGTATGTGTAGTCCCATGTCTACTGTTGTATTAAGGTATGTGTAGTCCCATGTCTACTGTTGTATTAAGGTATGTGTAGTCCCATGTCTACTGTTGCATTATGGTATGTGTAGTCCCATGTCTACTGTTGTATTAAGGTATGTGTAGTCCCATGTCTACTGTTGCATTATGATATGTGTAGTCCCATGTCTACTGTTGCATTATGGTATGTGTAGTCCCATGTCTACTGTTGTATTAAGGTATGTGTAGTCCCATGTCTACTGTTGCATTATGGTATGTGTAGTCCCATGTCTACTGTTGCATTATGGTATGTGTAGTCCCATGTCTACTGTTGCATTATGGTATGTGTAGTCCCATGTTACTGTTGTATTATGGTATGTGTAGTCCCATGTCTACTGTTGCATTAAGGTATGTGTAGTCACGTGTCTACTGTTGCATTAAGGTATGTGTAGTCCCATGTCTACTGTTGATTTAAGGTATGTGTAGTCCCATGTCTACTGTTGCATTATGGTATGTGTAGTCCCATGTCTACTGTTGTATTAAGGTATGTGTGACCCATGTCTACTGTTGTATTAAGGTATGTGTAGTCCCATGTCTACTGTTGCATTATGGTATGTGTAGTCCCATGTCTACTGTTGTATTAAGGTATGTGTAGTCCCATGTCTACTGTTGTATTGTGGTATGTGTAGTCCCATGTCTACTGTTGCATTATGGTATGTGTAGTCCCATGTTCATGTTGCATTATGGTATGTGTATTCCCATGTCTACTGTTGTATTAAGGTATGTGTAGTCCCATGTCTACTGTTGCATTAAGGTATGTGTAGTCCCATGTCTACTGTTGCATTATGGTATGTGTAGTCCCATGTCTACTGTTGTATTAAGGTATGTTAGTCCCGTGTATAGTGTTGCTTATGGTATGTGTAGTCCCATGTCTACTGTTGCATTATGTATGTGTTGCTACCAAGGCCAGGGTGCTTGCCTGGGACGCAAACACCAAGCCCATAGGTCTTACCTGGGCCCAAACACCGAGCCCATAGGTCTTACCTGGGACCCAAACACCAAGCCCATTGGTCCTACCTGTGACCCAACACCAAGCCCATATGTCTTACCTGGGACCCAAACACCGAGCCCATTGGTCTTACCTGGGACCCAAACACCAAGCCCATATGTCTTACCTGGGACCAAACCCAAGCCATAGGTCTTACTGGGACCAAACACCAAAGCCATAGGTCTTACCTGGGACCCATCACGACCCATAGGTCTTACCTGGGACCCAAACACCAAGCTCATATGTCTTACCTGGGACCAAACACAAGCCCATATGTTTACCTGGGACCAAACACCGAGCCCATAGGTCTTACCTGGGACCCATCACCGAGCCCATAGGTCTTACCTGGGACCCAAACACAAGCCATATGTCTTACCTGGGACCCAAACACCGAGCCCATAGGTCTTACCTGGGACCCATCACCGAGCCCATAGGTCTTACCTGGGACCCAAACACAAGCCATATGTCTTACCTGGGACCCAAACACCAGCCCATATGTCTTACCTGGGACCCAAACACCGAGCCCATATGTCTTACCTGGGACCCAACACCGAGCCCATAGGTCTTCTGGGACCAAACACCGAGCCCATAGGTCTTACCTGGGACCACAACACCAAGCCCATAGGTCTTACCTGGGACCCAAACACAAGCCATATGTTCTTACCTGGGACCCATCACCGAGCCCATAGGTCTTACCTGGGACCCAAACACAAGGCCATAGGTCTTACCTGGGACCATCACCGGCCCATTGTCTTACCTGGGACCCATCACGAGCCCATAGGTCTTACTGGGACCCAAACACCAAGCTCATATGTCTTACCTGGGACCCAAACACAAGCCCATATGTCTTACCTGGGACCCAAACACCGAGCCCATAGGTCTTACCTGGGACCATCACGCGAACCCATAGGTCTTACCTGGGACCAAACACAAGCCCATATGTCTTACCTGGGACCCAAACACCGAGCCCATAGGTCTTACCTGGGACCCATCACCGAGCCATAGGTCTTACTGGGACCAAACACAAGCCCATATGTTTACCTGGGACAAACACCGAGCCCATATGTTCTTACCTGGGACCCAAACACCGAGCCATATTGTCTTACCTGGGACCCAAACACCAACCCTAGGTCTTCCCTGGGACCCAACACAAGCCCATATGTCTTACCTGGGACCCATCACCGAGCCCATAGGTCTTACCTGGGACCCAAACACAAGCCCATAGGTCTTACCTGGGAACATCACCGAGCCCATAGTTCTTACCTGGGACCCAAACACCGAGCCCATGGTCTTACCTGGGACCCAAACACAAGCCCATAGGTCTTTCCTGGTAGATGAGGAATTCCTTTGAGTGTAAACCTGATGCGACCATATCCAAGTAAGACCTTCCTGCTATGGTCCATGGTCATGTGTAGAGACTTCCTGCTATGGTCCATGGTCATGTGTGGAGACCTTCTCATATCAAATCAAATTTATGCCGAAACAACAGGTGTAGACCTTACAGTGAAATGCTTACTGACGACCCCTAACATCAATGCAGTTTTTAAAAATCAGATAAGAATAAGAGAAAAGTAAAGTAGTTAAAGGCAGCAGTGAAATACAACAGCGAGACTATATAAGGGTTTTACGGTACAGAGTTAATGTGGAGGCATATACAGGGAGGTGCCGGTACAGAGTCAATGTGGAACTATATACAGGGTATTACGGTAAGAGTTATGTGGAGGCTATATACAGGGAGGTGCCGGTACAGAGTCATGTGGAGACTAATTACAGGGAGGTGCCGGTACAGAGTCAATGTGGGAGACTATATACAGGGGGGTGCCGTACAGAGTCAATGTGGAGACTATATACAGGGAGGTGCCGGTACAGAGTCAATGTGGAGACTATATACAGGGTATTAAGGTACAGAGTTAATGTGGAGGCTATATACAGGGAGGTGCCGTACAGAGTCAATGTGGAGACTATATACAGGGTATTACGGTACAGAGTTAATGTGGAGGCTATATACAGGGAGGGCCGTACAGGTCAATGTGGAGACTATATACAGGGGGGTGCCGGTACAAGAGTCAATGTGGAGACTATATACAGGGAGGTGCCGGTCGGTCAATGTGGAGACTATATACAGGGAGGTGCCGGTACAGAGTCAATGTGGAGACTATATACAGGGAGTGCCGGTACAGAGTCAATGTGGAGACTATATACAGGGGGGTGCCGGTACAGAGTCAATGTGGAGACTATATACAGGAGGTGCCGGTACAGAGTCAATGTGGAGGACTATATACAGGGAGGTTGCCGGTACAGAGTCAATGTGGAGACTATATACAGGGAGGTGCCGGTACAGAGTCAATGTGGAGACTATATACAGGGTATTACGGTCCAGAGTTAATGTGGAGGCTATATACAGGGAGGTGCCGGTACAGAGTCAATGTGGAGACTATATACAGGGGGTGTGCCGGACAGAGTCAATGTGGAGACTAATTACAGGGAGGTGCCGGTACAGAGTCAATGTGGAGACTATATACAGGGAGGTGCCGGTACAGTCAATGTGGAACTATATACAGGGAGGTGCCGGTACAGAGTCAATGTGGAGACTATATACAGGGGGGTGCCGGTACAGAGTCAATGTGGAGACTATATACAGGGAGGTGCCGGTACAGAGTCAATGTGGAGACTATATACAGGGAGGTGCCGGTACAGAGTCAATGTGGAGACTATATACAGGGAGGTGCCGGTACAGAGTCAATGTGGAGACTATATACAGGGTGTACCGGTACAGAGTCAATGTGGAGGCTATATACAGGGGGTACGGTCAGAGTCATGTGGAGATATATACAGGGAGGTGCCGGTACAGAGTCAATGTGGAGACTATATACAGGGAGGTGCGGTACAGAGTCAATGTGGAGACTATATACAGGGAGGTGCCGGTAGCAGAGTCAATGTGGAGACTATATACAGGGAGGTGCGGTACAGAGTCAATGTGGAGACTATATACAGGGAGGTGCCGGTACAGAGTCAATGTGGAGACTATATACAGGGAGGTGCGGTACAGAGTCAATGTGGAGACATATACAGGGAGGTGCCGGTACAGAGTCAATGTGGAGACTATATACAGGGAGGTGCCGGTACAGAGTCAATGTGGGACTATATACAGGGAGGTTGCCGGTACAGAGTCAATGTGGGACTATATACAGGGAGGGTGCCGGTACAGAGTCAATGTGGAGACTAATATCAGGGAGGTGCCGGTACAGAGTCAATGTGGAGACTATATACAGGGAGGTGCCGGTACAGAGTCAATGTGGAGACTATATACAGGGAGGTGCCGGTACAGAGTCAATGTGAGACTATATACAGGGAGGTGCCGGTACAGAGTCAATGTGGAGACTATATACAGGGAGGTGCCGGTACAGAGTCAATGTGGAGACTATATACAGGGAGGT
>NW_019950718.1:7951-15516 GCF_002910315.2 Salvelinus sp. IW2-2015 | reverse complement strand
CAGCTTTTTCAAACAGAAATTTGCATCCTGCAGCACAAACTCCAAAAAGTTCTGGGACACTGTAAAGTCCATGGAAAAAAGAGCACCTCCTTCCAGCTGCACACTGCACTGAAGCTAGGAAACACTTTCACAACTGATAAATCTCCGATAATCGAGAATTTCAATAAGCATTTTTCTACGGCTGGCCATGCTTTCCACCTGGCTACCCCTACCCCGGTCAACAGCTTTGCACCCCCCACAACAACTTGCCCAAGCCTCCCCCATTTCTCCTTCACCCAAATCCAGATAACTGATGTTCTGAAAGAGCTGCAAAATCTGGACCCCTACAAATCAGCCGGGCTAGACAATCTGGACCCTCTCTTTCTAAATTGTCCGCCGCAATTGTTACAACCCATATTACTAGCCTGTTTAACCTCTCTTTCGTATCGTCTGAAATCCCCAAGATTGGAAAGCTGCCGCGGTCATCCCCCTCTTCAAAGGGGGTGACACTCTTGATCCAAACTGTTACAGACCTAATCTATCCACCCTGCCTTTCTAAAGTCTTCGAAAGCCAAGTTAACAAACAGATCACGCGAGCATTTCAAATTTCACCGTACCTTCTCCGCTATGCAATCTGGTTTCCGAGCTGGTCATGGGTGCACCTCAGCAACACTCAAAGTCCTAAACGATATCATACGCCATTGATAAAAGACAATACTGTGCAGCCATCTTCATCGACCTGGCCAAGGCTTTCGACTCTGTCAATCCCGCATTCTTATCGGCAGACTCAACAGCCTTGGTTTCTCAAATGACTGTCTCGCCTGGTTCACCAACTACTTCTCAGATAGAGTTCAGTGTATCAAATCGGAGGGCCTGCTGTCCAGACCTCTGGCACCTCTGGGTGCCACAGGTGCAATTCTCGGGTCGTCTCTTTTCTCTGTATACATCAATGATGTCGCTCTTGCTGCTGGTGATTCTCTGATCCACCTCTACACAGTCGACACCATTCTGTATACTTCTGGCCCTTCTTTGGACACTGTGTTAACTAACCTCCAGACGAGCTTCAATGCCGTACAAAACACCTTCCGTGGCCTCCAACTGCTCTTAAATGCAAGTAAAACTAAAAGCATACTCTTCAACCGATAGCTGCCCGCACCTGCCCGCCGTCTAGCATCATACTCTGGACGGCTCTGACTTAGAATATGTGGACAACTACAAATACCAGGTGTCTGGTTCAACTGTAAACTCTCCTTTCAGACTCACATTAAGCATCTCTAATCCAAAATGAAATCTAGAATTGGCTTCCTATTTCCTTTGCTTTCCTAACTGCCTGTGTATATTGGTTCCTAACTCCCCTGAAAAGTTGCATATCGCGGCGGCTATTCGATGCTAATGCAGTACGCCACAGGATGTTTTTGTGCTGGTCAAGGGCAGTCAAGTCTGGAGTGAACCAAGGGCTATATCTGTTCTTAGTTCTAACATTTTTGAATGGGGCATGCTTATATAAGATGGTGAGGAAAGAACTTTTAAATAATAACCAGGCATCCTGTACTGACGGAAGGAGGTTTTGTTTGTAAACAAAGGAAATGTGCCTGAAAACATGGTTAAAACTATAATTTTGATATTGTGGATGGTCAGTCCTTGCATCCATACCAGTGTCTATGAATTTGAGAGTGGTTACATTTCTCCAGCCCCATCCCTCAGCTTTTTACTGAAAGCGAGATCGCTTTGTTATTATTTCAGTTGCTGATTGCTGCTTTAAGTGCTCAGACTACAGTATTATGACAACACATGAAACCCAGTTCCTTCCTTGTTGGTAATTGGGATATCTTTGATTATTAATCATTTCAGATGTAGCAGCACTGAGAGATACATTGTAAGAATGGCTAAGCTAAATAAATAGTCAACATCCTACACGTCTGTGTGACAAGATGCCATGACTAGCCCGGTGCTGACACTATGACTGAGGGGCCACTGCCAGCCAGTCACAGACGCCATTGTCCACCTTCACATTATTTTAATACCATAATTTYCAACCTCCTGCTAATGACTCAGTCCCATAATTCCATCTCTCTCTCTAGTTGTCTCACTCTACCCATCTCTCMCCATCTCGCTCTCTAGTGGTCTCACTCTACCCATCTCTCCCCATCTCTCTTTCTCTTCTTTCTCTCGTTCTTTCGTTCTCTCATTTTCTTGATATCTTGTTTTCTAGTTCCATCTCTCCATCTCTCTCTCTGTCTCTCTCCATCCCTCCATCACAATTGAGGTAACTCGGGCCAGTGTAGATACGGACCCAGGGGCGAACAATAGGGCATTCATGATGCCTTGCAAATGCAATGATGATCCTGCTCTCTCTAAACCCCCCCGCCCCAACCTCCCCCAGCCTCCACAGCTGCACAGGAATGCGGTCCAACAAGTCCCCCCCCTCCCCTCTATCCCCCCGCCCCCCAAACTTCCACCCTCACCACTATCGCAACCAAAGCCAACCTCAACCCCCTTCCCAAATAAAAAGAGAGAGGGCAAGAAATGGGCAATTCTGCAGATGGAACACAAAGAGAGGATTCATGGCTTAGTCACAGACACTCACGGGAAGAGAGGGGGACCCATTTAAGTGTTGCGCAGCTGCACTGATTCATTGCAAAATGGGTGAGGAGAGACAAAGGTCAGCAAGCAGCATAATTTTTTATTCATCTTCTGGAATCTGCATGAGGCCGTGCACATTAAATCACTATATCACTAAATCACTAAACTATGAATCACAGGGAGCCATGGCATCAGTATGATATGGCATCAGTATGGTCTGACAGTGGTCCTGGGTGGCTGAGTTGGTAGAGCATGGCACTTGCAGTGTCAGGATTGTAGGTTAGATTCCCAATGAAGGCCACCCATATGAAAATGTATGTATGTACGTACTACTACTACTAGTCTCTTTACAAAAAGTGTCTGCTAAATGGCATAGACAGTGCATTTGGAAAGTAATCAGACCCCTTGACTTTTTCCACATTTTGTTACATTACAGCCTTATTCTAAAACGGATTAAAGAGTTTTGCTCCTCATCAATCTAACACAAATACCCCATAATGACAAAGGTTTTTAGAAATTTTAGCAAATTTTTGAAAACCTAAAACTGAATATTACATTTACATAAATTTTCAGAGCCTTTAGTCAGTACTTTGTTGAAGCCCCTTTGGCAGCGATTACAGCCTTGAGTCTCCTTGGGGATGACGCTACAAGCTTGGCACACATGTATTTGGGGAGTTCTCCCATTCTTCTCTGCAGATCCTCTCAAGCTCTGTCAGGTTGGATGGGGAGCGTCACTACACAGCTATTTTCAGGTCTATTCGATGTTCAATCGGGCTCAAGTATGGGCTCTGGCTGGGCCAGTCAAGGACATTCAGAGACTTGTGCCGAAGCACTCCTGCATTGTCTTGGCTGTGTGCTTAGTGTCGTTGTCTGTTGGAAGGTGAACCTTCGCCCCAATCTGAGGTCCTGAGCACTCTGGAGCAGGTTTTCATCAAGGATGTCTCTGTACTTTGCTCCGTTCATCTTTCCCTCAATCCTGACTAGTCTCCCAGTCCCTGCCACTGAAAAACGTCCCACAGCATGATGCTGCCACCACCATGCTTCACCATAGCGATGGTGCCAGGTATCCTCAAGACGTGACGCTTGGAGGCTGAAGAAATTCGGCTTGTCACCAAAAGCCCTCACAAACTTCTACAGATGCACAATCGAGAGCATCCTGTCGGGCTGTATCACCGCCTGGTACGGCAACTGCTCCGCCCACAACCGTAAGGCTCTCCAGAGGGTAGTGAGGTCTGCAGAACGCACCACCGGGGGCAAACTACCTGCCCTCCAGGACACCTACACCACCCGATGTCACAGGAAGGCATAAAGATCATCAAGGACAACAACCACCCAAGCCACTGCCTGTTCACCCCGCTATCATCCAGAAGGCGAGGTCAGTACAGGTGCATCAAAGCAGGGACCGAGAGACTGAAAAA
The DNA here is from genome assembly GCF_002910315.2 of Salvelinus sp. IW2-2015. Lineage (NCBI taxonomy): Eukaryota > Metazoa > Chordata > Actinopteri > Salmoniformes > Salmonidae > Salvelinus > Salvelinus sp. IW2-2015. The sequence goes on along the minus strand of NW_019950718.1, from coordinate 11,536 downwards.
CAGCTTCTTATCTCAAGGCCATCAGACTGTTAAACAGCCACCACTAACATTTAGCGGCCGCTGCCAACATACTGACTCAACTCCAGCCACTTTAAAAATGGAATTGATGGAAATTATGTAAAAATGTACCACTAGCCACTTTAAACAATGCCACTTAATATAATGTTTACATACCCTACATTACCCATCTCATATGTATATACTGTACTCTATATCATCTACTGCATCTTGCCATCTTATGTAATACATGTACCACTAGCCACTTTAAACTATGCCACTTTATGTTTACATACCCTACAGTACTCATCTCTATGTATATACCGTACTCTATACCATCTCTGCATCTTGCCATGCCGTTCTGTACCACCACTCATTCAATATCTTTATGTACATATTCTTTATCCCTTTACACTTGTGTGTGTGTATAAGGTAGTGTTGTGGAATTGTTAGGTTAGATTACTTGTTGGTTATTACTGCATTGTCGGAACTAGAAGCACAAGCATTTCGCTACCTCGCATTAACATCTGCTAACCATGTGTATGTGACTAATAAAATTTGATTTGATTTGATTTGATTTGATTTGGCATTCTGGCCAAATAGCTCAATCTTGGTTTAATCCAACTAGAGAATCTTGCTTCTCATGGTCTGAGAGTCTTTAGGTGCCTTTGGGAAACTCCAAGTGGGCTGTCATGTGCCTTTTACTGAATAACGGCTTCTGTCTGGCCACTCTACCATAAAGTCCTGATTGGTGGAGTGCTGCAGAGATGGTTGACAGATCGATGCCTCGACACAATCCTGTCTCGGAGCTCTACGGACAATTCCTTTGACCTCATGGCTTGTTTTTTGCGCTGAACATGCAATGTCAACTGTGAGACTTTATATAGACAGGTGTGTGCCTTTCCAAATCATGTCCAATCAATTGAATTTACCACAGGTGGACTTCAATCAAGTTGTATAAACCTCTAAAGGATGATCAATGGAAACAGGATGCACCTGAGCTCAATTTCGAGTCTCATAGCAAAGTGTCTGAATACTTATGTAAATAAGGTATTTTCTGTTTTTTTTTTATAATGTGCCATAATTTCTAAAAACCTGTTTTGCTTTGACAATATGGGGTATTGTGTGTAGATTGATGAGGGAAAAAAATAATTAGATCCATTTGAGAATAAGGCTGTAACATAACAAAATGTGGAAAAAGTCAAGGGGTCTGAATACTTTGCAAATGCACTGCATCTGGCATCAATAAGAACACTGTTTCAATTAATCAGAGCATATTAATATCTGGACATGATCTACTAATAAATATATCCTGTATGACGTGTATAAAATATATCTGAATGTTACTCCCAGGATCAAATCAAATCAAATCAAAGTGTATTTGTCACGTGCGCCGAATACAACAGGTGTAGACCTTACAGTGAAATGCTTACTTACAGGCTCTAACCAACAGTGCAAAAAAAGGTATTAGGTGAACAATAGGTAAGTAAAGAAATAAAAACAACAGTAAAAAGACAGTGAAAAATAACAGTAGCGAGGCTATATACATAGTGAGGCTTTAGCAGTAGCGAGGCTATATACAGTAGTGAGGCTTTAACAGTAGCGAGGCTATATACAGTAGTGAGGCTTTAACAGTAGCGAGGCTATATACAGTAGCGAGCCTACATACAGGCACCGGATAGTCGGGCTGATTGAGGTAGTATGTACATGTAGATATGGTTAAAGTGACTATGCATATATGATGAACAGAGTAGCAGTAACGTAAAAGAGGGGTTGGCGGTGGTGGGTGGAGGGACACAATGCAGATAGCACGGTTAGCCAATGTGCGGGGGCACTGTTTGGTCGGGCCAATTCAGGTAGTATGTACATGAATGTATAGTTAAAGTGACTATGCATATCTGATGAACAGAGTAGCAGTAGCGTAAAAGAGGGTTGGCGGTGGTGGGTGAGGGACACAATGCAGATAGCACGGTTAGCCAATGTGCGGGGGCACTGTTTGGTCGGGCCAATTCAGGTAGTATGTACATGAATGTATAGTTAAAGTGACTATGCATATATTATAAACAGAGAATAGCAGCAGCGTAAAAGAGGGGGGGGGGGGGCACACAATGCAAATAGTCCGGGTAGCCATTTGATTACCTGTTCAGGAGTCTTATGGCTTGAGGGGTAAAAACTATAATTACTAAGATGGTATCCAGGGCAGGCTGAGTGTCATAATGTAACTAGGAGTAAATATGTGAGCCATGGAGGGTAAAGGCTACACCTGAACCATGGAGGCGTGGGGATGGGGCCTTCCATCCACATTCTCCATTTCCCAGCATGAATGATACGCCATTTTGTCACTCACATGGCCTGGTTGTTTATAGTGTTATGAAGTTCTAATTTTAGAAGCGATATTAATCAATTAGAGCAAGTTGTTAAAAAGATGTAGAGATTTGGGTCAGAGTTGGAGAGGGTTGATAGTTTGACTGTTAGTTTGCTTTGGATGTGGAATTTGTCCATGAGAATAGTTCAATTCCTGAATTGTCCTGACCCTGATTGACGTCAAACCTGTTTACAGATGTTCTGGCCAATAGGTATTTGATGAAATGATTTTGAACTACATATTTTTACCTGTGTTATACACGTGTGTGTATAAGGTAGTAGTTGTGGAATTGTTAGGTTAGATTACTTGTTGGTTATTACTGCATTGTCGGAACTAGAAGCACAAGCATTTCGCTACACTCGCATTAACATCTGCTAACCATGTGTATGTGACAAATAAATTTGATTTGATTTGATTTGATTTGTTGCTAACTGTAAAATTGAAGTGTCAACAAAACATGTCACAATTAATGGGGGAAAAACCCAAACAAGTATAAGCTAACTCTGCCTGTAAGTACAGAATATTTCCATCATTCAGGAAGCAATAGGTTGTCAAATACAACCATGCTAATATATGCAGTTCCTCCTTGTCAAATTATTTTTGGGCTTCTATTGAGTGCGTCATCATTCTGAACAAACAGCACCATTCACATCAGCCCTACGTGTCCATTGACATGGGAATGACTGTCTTCAATTATACACACGACAGTCGAACGCAGAATGTGACCCACTGCATGAATATGTTGACCGCTGTCCATGTTCCCTTGTTCTTCTCTCTCTCTCTCTCTTCTTCTCTCTCTCGTCAGATTTCAGGAATTTCCCAGTGAAACTATTCTATGGACTGAGGCCAACACACAAAGGGCAGCCATCTCTCTCTATTTCCTTCTCTCGTTCTTTCTTTTCTCCTCTATCATTTCACCATCAGCATGCGTTTTCCAGGACGCAAAAACTGGATTCCCCTTTTTTATCTTTCTCTGCCACGGCTATCATTTTAGAACATGACATCACAATGACATTCATAGTATGTAGCTGCAGGCTTATTGGTTCATTGAGAGTAAGAGATTACATGTTTGGGGGGATAGAAGCCACAAACATGAACACAAAATGGCTGCTGCTGCACCATATCACCCCACATGCACCTGGGGAGTCAGCATAGTGAATCCTGTCCCCTTGAACCTGCTAGTCATGAGTTCCCCATCCCTCTCTCTCTCCTGCCACAGCACA
>NW_019950718.1:0-4490 GCF_002910315.2 Salvelinus sp. IW2-2015 | reverse complement strand
CCTAGGTATAAGTAACATATTCACTGCATCAAATAGGGCCTTATCAACTGTATAATGACGTTATAATGAATATAACGACGTTGTGTATTTTAATCCCTTGGAGATTTTTCGTGAAGTTTAGTGTACTTTGACCACAAATGTATTATCATGATTGTTTATTTATTCATATATACATGTCAACACATCAAACAAAGCAGGCCTTATTTGGTTCCTAAATAGAGCCAGTGTAAAGTCACTTAAGCCACTCTGATGTAAAATCTCACCTCCTTTCATTGGAAATATTAGTGGTGACGGACCGACAGGCAATAACAGTAACCCCGTCGTCAGTAAGAAAGCGGAGAATTTAAATGACCAATAGGCGTCCAGCGTGTGGCAAGAGGGTGGCGTCGACTCAGTGTTGGAATGCTGCCTCTCAGAATGTTTTCCACTTTCAATCACTTTTTTTCTCCCGTTCCTTCTCACAACGGCGCTCTTTAAGCTCCGGTGCGCGATACAGAGCGGCATTCATTGAAGGGCAAACCAAACGAGGGGGCAGGGGACAGGGCGAGCGTCACACTGGTGGACAGGGGAACGCACGAACTCCCGTGTTGAACGGGCGACCTCCTAAACTCTGCATTGGTAAGTTTTGTAACTTTATTTTCCAGATGAACATAAAATAGACTTGTTTACGCTTTTGGGTGGAATTTCAGAAATATCCAAATCTTATTAGCTAAGAGGTTTTTTTAATTCCCAAGATGTGTTGGGCTGAATTTTACGGGTTTTTCTCAGCTTTATTCTAAAAATAGGATTAAAACAGTAAAATACATATTCTCAAGATTATTTAAGATAAATACTGAAACATTTAGGATGTTAGTTTTTAATATTCAGTTTTCTTCATGAACCTTGTTTATTTGGAAAATAGGCCATCTTGGGTGAAGCAACCCCTCCTATGATTAGCCTATAATGGCATATGGACTGATATAAAATGACAAGAACCGGTGGATTTGGTCTTCTTATATGTAGCCTATAAACTGGTTCCAGTGGACATATATAGCCTATCTTTTGTTACATTTTGTGGCCTAACATAACTGTAAACAAGAAAACATTGTATGAATGCCTTTCTGTTCGTCTCAGAGCTAACGGCCATTTCTAGGCCTACCATTGTAATGAAAATATCCACTGGGAATAGACGTTGGGAATAGACGTTGAATTGACGTCTGTTCCCACTTGGTAAAGTCTCTGCTTAGGTCTATAAAAAATGATGTGAAAAAAGTTATCAAATGGGGTCTGACCTCATTGCCCAGTGTAAAATGTGTTAATCGCCTAATTTTGTTCTATTCTATGTTATTAATTTCAGGCGACATCGGTGGAAGTGAATGGGAAGTGCAAAGGACAGGATTTGGGTACATTCGATTACGCACGAGTAGGCTATGGGTTTACGCGTGGCATATAGGAATAATTCCATATAAAGGAGCGAGTCCGGAGCACATCTCTCAGCTGTAGCTTAAAGTTTTGCATTCTCTGAACAAATTTACCAAATTTTCCTGCAAGGATATTTTTTTTGTTGCCAATCGATAATAGCCTATACATTAAAATGTCTGGAGAGGAGCACAGTCTATCCGAGGCAGAGTTGAGTCCCGGGGGCTCAGATGATGGTCACTCTCTGTCACCGGCACACTCCGGGGCCACCGGCGGCCGGGACTCCCCGCTCATCGGTCCGTCGCAGCAACTGACGGGGCTTTCTGGCGCAGATGGCGGCGGAGAGGACGGTGGACTAGTACCCAAGTCAGAGGTGGATATGGACCGGTTCCCCATCGGCATCCGCGAGGCGGTCAGCCAGGTGCTGGACGGATACGACTGGACGCTCGTGCCRATGCCCGTGCGCGTAAACAARGGGAACAAGAGCAAGCCGCACGTGAAAAGGCCGATGAACGCCTTCATGGTGTGGGCGCAGGCCGCGCGCCGTAAACTGGCGGACCAGTACCCTCACCTGCACAACGCGGAGCTCAGCAAGACACTCGGCAAACTGTGGAGGTGGGCATTGGCAGGCATTGAAATGAATAGGCCTACGTGGGAAATTGATAATCTATAGGCTACCTGTAGGCCTTGTTGCGTTTGTGTGCAATTGGAGCATGACTCATGCATAAAGTCCTACTGTCTTCAGATACATTTCCTTCCTGTATTTTTCAAATATGTTTCTGAAATGAAAGGCACTATATTATATAACCATTAACGTTATTTAGCAGACACACTTATCCAGAGCAACTAGGGTTAAATGCCTTGGTAAAGGGCATTATATTCACCTAGTCAGCATTGGGATTCAAACAAGTGACTTTTCAGTTACTGGACCAACCCTCTTAACCACAAGGCTACCTGCCGCCCTGCCATGACCATGTTTTGTCCCACAGGCTCCTGAATGAGAGTGACAAGAGGCCTTTCATTGAGGAGGCGGAGCGACTGCGGAAACAACATAAGAAGGACTACCCAGAGTACAAGTACCAGCCCCGCAGACGCAAGAACGGCAAGCTGGGGACCAATGGTGAGGGAGTGGAGGGAGCAGAGGGGAGGGCAGCCATGCCCAGACCCATTACAAGGCCCTCCACCTGGATGTGCACAGTACAGGGGCTGGGTCCCCCTGGCCGACCTCCACCACCCATCATCACCACCACCCTGCAGGTAGTTCAACTTTATTGGTTAATGAATTTACCCAGTACTATGAGTAAGTCCTACTTCAACTAGCTAGGGCAAACAATAGGCCACCTAGCACCACACGGCCTTCTGTAACCTGAGAGAACAAGAAGGAAACAGAACTACCGTCTCCATTCCAAATGTTTCACTTCTATTGCTTTGCCGATCGTTATGTTTCCTTTTCCTTCCAGGTCAGGGTCACAGCCCGCCAACACCCCCCACCACCCCAAGACAGAGCTCCAGTCTGGAAAGATGGCGGAGGGGAAGAGGGAGGGCGGCGGTGGCTCAGGGTCCTCCCGTGGAGGAGGCCTGGGGTAGGAGCAGAGGGGGCCTCCGGGGGCCATTCATCAGCGGGCGGGAAACCCCACATCGACTTCTGCACCATGGACATCGGCGAGATCAGCCACGACGTGATGGCCAACATCGAGCCCTTCGACGTCAACGAGTTTGACCAGTACCTGCCGCCCAACGGGCACCCGGGGGTCGGCCAGGGCGGCGGCGCCACACCAAGCTCCTCCGCTACATCCTACGCCTACGCCCTCGCGCGCGCGCAGCGGTCACTCAGCCGCCTGGCTCTCCAAGCAGCATCAGCATCAACAGCCCTCCCCCTCAGACGCCACCAAGGCCCAGATCAAGAGTGAGTCCGGGCCGGAGCCACTACGCAGAGACTTCCTCCTCTTCGTCAGGAACCCACGTCACCTACACCCCCTCAGCCTCCCCCACTACGGATCAGCCTTCCCCTCGCTGCCCTCCAGGGCACAGTTTGAGTACGGGGAGCACCAGGCTCCGGGGCCGTACTACGCCCACTCCAGCCAGGCCCCGGGGCTGTACTCAGCCTTCTCCTACATGGGGCCCAGCCAGAGGCCCCTCTACACTACCATCACTGACCCCTCCAGCGTGGCCCAGTCTCACAGTCCTACACACTGGGAACAGCCTGTCTATACCACCCTGTCACGGCCATGAGAGACTGAGATGCATGGGATTGGATGTGTGTGTGTGTGTGTCTCTACACCACCTTCTCACGACCCTGAGAAAGGTATAAAGAAAGACAAAGATTGGAAGGGTGTAGGGTGGCTACTGAATATGTGTGTGTGTGTGTGTGTGTGTGTGTGTGTGTGTGTGTGTGTGGTGTGTGTGTGTGTGTGGTGTGTGTGGTGTGTGTGTGTGTGTGTGTGTGTGTGTTGTGTGGCAGGTTAACAAAGGATGGATATCTTACTGATCCTGTATTGGGATTCATTGGACTTGACAGTGTATCTCTTTCCATGGAGGCCTTATAATTTTTACTGTCCAGTATATTTTCTATCACAGCCAATGGTCAATAGCCAATCAGAATAAACCTTTAACCAATGTGTGCCATGTTTTAGTGTGTAGGATCAGGAAAGCTGCCAGAGGGTCATAGTGATTAGTAAGAGGCTTTGTGGATGATGAGCCCAGAGCACACAGAACTAATACCGTAGTGGTAGAAGGATACACATAGGGTTTCAAAATGCTGCTAACTTTCCCCAAAATTCCCATTTTTCCAGAAATCCTAGTTGGAAATTCCTGGAATTAGGAAAATTGGGAGAGAAGGAATGGGAGGAGGGAGGGGAAATGGGGAGGGAGGAGGGGATGGAGAGGGGGGAACGCGAGGAGGGGGAGAAAAGGGAGGAGGGGGGGAGGGAGAGAGGGGAAGGAGAGGAGAGGAGGGGGGAGGGGGGGGGGGGGGGGAGGAGGGGGAGGGGGGGAGGGGGGGGGGGGAAGGGCGGGGAGGGGGGGGGAAAGGAGGAATTTCATCTACCAGAAGGATTATTCGCAGGAATCCCTCCTTACTGGGATTTCTGGAA
>NW_019950717.1:0-7570 GCF_002910315.2 Salvelinus sp. IW2-2015 | reverse complement strand
TTAGAGCAATAAGGTTCTCATTCAATCTGGGTGTTCTGGACTGGTGGTGGGGAACTCGCTTGATGGCGTGGTGCGTGTGTGTGGCCCCCCAGCATACGCGCCCGTCCTCCTCCACAGCAGCCCTTATCAGCCGCTCCAGGTTTCCATCACAGTCTCTACATATCTGTCTCTGTGGGAGTCAGTTAGGGAGACCTGAGAAGTAGAACAAAAATAATGTCGCAAGACAGTGATCACGGTTTGCATGTACTTCAAGTGAATTCCCCAATGTTTTTCCTCAGTATGCCGGTCGGCCCAGACACTCAGCTTTCCCTGAACCGTAGTAGCAGTACTCTAGTCTAACCACATACTGCTAAGATCACATGCATCCAAATGGGACCACTGGATTGTGCTCTCCCAGGAAGGCTTCTCCTCAGTAAGCTTAGTCAGCCTAGAGACACTGAGCCAACTGCATCTAGAAGTTCCTGTGTCAGGCAATGGTGTGCTCCCAAAGCCCCGTCTCCTCCTCCTCATCTGTACAGAGTTACTGTTGGTTGTGTTCTCTTGTGGTGTTGGCTTCTGTGGCTGTGCTTATTCTGCATCTCTCTGCTACCCTAAGCGGTCTCATTTTTAGTTAAATATCTGATGACGTGAAAGAACAATTATCTGTGGATTCTTAATTGCTTTTTACCACATTATAGACTACGCGGTTGATGATTGTACAACATATAATACCCAAATATGTCGAGCGCATTATAACATATGTGCACATTTAGTGAAGATTAAAATGGGATTTGATTTTATTCACTTTTGATTTAATTTATTTATGAATTGCTCATGTAATGTATGTATAATATGTTTACCATCTGTTTATTGCTCTGCTCTCAATGGAGCAGGTTCTGAACAGATCTTTGTTGAAGATAACACACCGAGGGACGATGTTCTCAGTGGAGATGGTATCTGAACCTCCATGTTGGATCTCCAGGCCTGGGCTGCACTCCAGATGGCACCCTATTGCCTACATAGTGCACTACCTTTGACCAGGGCCCATAGGGTTCTGGTCAAAAGTAGTGCTCTATGTAAGGAATAGGTTGCCATTTGGGATGTAACCCCAGACTCTTTGATGGGCACAGGTCCATTATTCTTACATCGTGTGGGAGAGAGGGGAGAAAGACTCAGTTACCATAGTTGGAAGCCTGACTGTTCCTTAGCAGTGATCTATATGGGGGTTTCCACCGTCGCACATTGTTTCTTTTCAACTGTTGAATGTAGCCTATAAGATACATTGGTGTTAGTGGGAGTAATAGAATGTGAACCTCAGTATATCTTCAATGACTCCTAGTTTGTGGTACCGTGTGACTCATTACAGAGGCCTGTAGATTTGGATCAGATTTTAGAACGTAGCAAACTGTCAGTTGACCGTTCAGCTGACAGTTTAAAATGTACCATTCCATCCTTGTTATTGTAGGGGTCCAGCGGTTGTAAACAGACCTGCTATTTAAACTGGGCACGTTTCCTAACACACACATTCACTCGGCTCCCACGGCGTCCCTCATCGCGAGTGTTCATCTAACACTCATRTCCTCATATTGTACTGCAGGAAAACTAGAGACCCAAACCGAGCCCTRACCTTTCATTTACTATGGGCAATGGGAAGAATTGATGTCACCAGAATGTTTTGTAAAATGCAACCCAGAAATGCTGCAGTGGTTTTCACTTTTCAGAGACATCTGGTGGTTGTCTTTCATATTGTTTTGGACATTAATTCCACTGGGCAAAGACGTCATAGCAACCCTCCAATTCGGATWGATTTTTATTGATTTGATTGAGAACTAAGAAACTAAATCAATCAAAATCCCTGTGTTGATGTATATTGAACTGGACAGAAATGGCTAACAGTTAAAGACCAGACCACCAAGGTTTCTCTCTCACATGGACATTTTCCACTCTGAGATGTTTAGGAGCAGTGGAGACAGGAACTGATGTCATCAAAATACTTCGTAAAAACACAACTGAAATGCTTCAAAGATGTTCTGGGCCTATCTGGTAGATTACTATACTGGCACTGTATTGGACAGGACATAAATGATTGACAGGTGGTCTGAGACCACCAAGTCTCTCTAACACTGATATTTGGCTCCCGGAGCGGTTCGGAACTTCGGGAGCAGTGGAGGGGTCAGGGGGAACGTCCCAGGAACGGTACAGGGGAGGTAGAGTGCCAAACTCCCGGGACGTGATCTGGATCCAATTCCTGGTCCAATAAGCTGGCCCCGGAATAGGAGCAAATACTCCCTAAGCTCTTCCAATTCCCAAACCCCTCCGGAATACTTCATAACATTCCAAGATTCTTTCCAACATTCTTCAACAGTGTGTAGGTGTGCTATTAGTGTGATACTACAACAAACACATGTCAGTGGAAAGAATGTAGCCTAATGCCTGTTTACTTACTTAGCTCTGATCCTATAGGGTATGATGTTAGTCTGCCTTAAGCATAGTAAATGAGACATTGGCACTGAAGTCTTTCTTATAAGGGGGAACTCCAAACTGTGGGGAGACCTCATAATTGTATATCTGTTCCATTGGAATGTGTGGAGCTTCTTTCCCTTCAGCTACACCAGATAAGAGATCACAACGCTCAGTCCAAGGCTGTGGGTCACCATTTCATTAAAAACACAAACGCCAAATGGTTTTTGGTGGATTCATTTTCGCACATTCATTGCCTTGGCAGAAATCTAGATTCGAAGCCCAAATGCTGGGAAAAGCGATTAAAGACACAGTCATCTATCTGTCCGGTGTCTCTGGTGTGTGTGTCTCAATGTTTGGTTGTTTATGCCTGTTTTTGCAGTGTGTATATGCTGTGGCGTTCCCTCAGGCATACCGTAGTAGACAGGTGGGTAGGGACTGGAGGAGGTAAGTGTGTCAGCAAGGCAATGTACAGGACCCTGTGTGTGTGTGTGTGTGTGTGTGTGTGTGTGGTGTGTGTGTGTGTGTGTGTTGTTTGTGTTGTTTTTCACTGTCTGTCTATGTATGTGAGTAAGCCCTCTTGCACTGTCTGTCTGGTTTACATTGATTGTCAACAGAGCGGGTAGTTCAGTCTGATGTGTCTTTGCCCCACATCACACACCTGTTCTGTTCTGTTCTCATCACTCACCCTCTGGGCTGTCTGGATCTCCCTTTAATGAGGAGGGAGATATTGAGTGATCTGTCATTAGCAAGGATTTCAGTATATATTATGAGAGACAGTAACCACAGTTACCATAGTATTCCTGTGTGACACAAGACAGGGTGTGTGAAAAAGTCTTATTAGAGACATCTCCTAAAAACTGAAGATGACTCAATGAACACTCCTTACTTTGTGCTTAGGTGCACCTTGTGTGTTTTGTGCAGCATACATGTATGTGCTTGAGTTCGTGTGTGTGAACACACATCTGTGTGTGTGTGTGTGTCAGCCTGCAAGTGTGTGCCACATAAGTGTGTGTGTGTGTGTGTGTGTGTGTGTGTGTGTGAGGTCAGGGGAAAAGCATAGGGGGTGTCTGGAGTGGCGGAGGGGAGGTTTACTTTTACCCAACAGGAAACCCTGTGGCAGTAACTCACAGAGGCGGGTGACAGGGCTCCGCATGATGCCAAGGGACTGATACACCCTCCTGGGCTTTGGGCCTGGCCACCCTCCCCTACTACCACCCTCTTCCAGGAAGAACCAGAGCAGAGCAAAGACCGTTCAACTGCCACCCACACCACCTGGCCTTATCAACATCCCTCTGGCCTGAGGGGTTGGAGGGTAGGGGGGGTTGGCTAGTTGGGTGGGGCCTGGCTATAATCTCATTTCTTTAATCTCTCCTCTTACAATGTTTTGAAGTGGATTTAACAAGTGGACTAATAAGGGATCATCATTTTCACCAGGATTCACCTGGTCAGTTCTGTTATGGAAAGAAAAGGGTGTTCCTAATGTTTTGTACACTCAGTGTAGTTGAACTGAGACTGTGACTGACACACAATGAAGTGTCTTCTCTAATTCTTTAATGCACTAATAAAGTATCTTCTCTAATTCTTTAGCACTGTAAAGTAATCTTCTCTAATTCTCTATATCTAATCTATATATCACAAATCATGTTTTAATTTATACTATCTCGTCATTATTTGATCCAAGTTTCGATTTTGAAAATAGCTAATTTGCAATGAGATTAGTTTTCTAGGCCATTTTGGCCCTGATGGTGCACCACATGCACACACGCATACTCACGCACACACACACACACATAAATCTACCGAGACCTAATCCGAGATCTCAGTAGGGTGGGAAAAGTTCCCAAAAACCACAGAATCAATGCTTTGTTTAAATTGTTGGTCCTATCCCTAAATCAAGATAGCTCTTCATAGTGTGTGAAGACAAATGTCTCTCTCAGTTTTAAACTGAAGTAAAGCCTGCTGTATATGTGGTCAGAGGTGTAGATCAATCTGATGGATAGAGGAGTAACATCCCGCTAGAGAACAGCGGGCTCTTTCAGTGGACCCTTGCCAATAATCTGTCTTGGAAATCAATTCATGGTTAGGAAAATCATTTCATCTAACTGCCTTTGGAATCATTCACTTTTAGTGAATCATTTCAGTAATATACCAAACAGTCCAATTACTTTTAGGGAATCTTCAATTATTCACCCAGGAATCTTTTAACTTTTAGGAATAAATTTCACCTACAGTAACAGTCAAAAGTTTGGACACCCCCTACCATTCAAGTTTTTTTTTTTTTTTACTATTTTATACATTGTAGAATAATAGTGAAGACATCAAAACTAATGAAATAACACATATTGGAATCATGTAGTAACAAAAAAGTGTTAAACAAATCAAATTATATTTTATATTTGAGATTCTGTAAAGTAGCCACCCTTTGCCTTGATGACAGCTTTGCACACTTTTTGGCATTCTATCAACCAGCTTCACCTGGAACGCTTTTCCAACTGTCTTGAAGGAGTTTCCACATTGCTGAGCACTTGTTGGCGGTTTTTCCTTCGCTCTGCGGGTCAACTCAACCAAACCATCTCAATTGGGTTGAGGTCGGGTGATTGTTGAGGCCAGGTCATCTGATGCAGCACTCCATCACGCTCCTTCTTGGTCAAATACCCTTACACAGCCTGGAGGTGTGTTGGATCATTCCTCCTGTTGAAAAACAAATTATAGTCCCACTAAGTGCAAACCAGATGGGATGGCGTATCGCTGCAGAATGCTGTGGTAGCCATGCTGGTTAAGGTGCCTTCAATTCTAAATAAATCACAGACAGTGTCACCAGTTTCTCTGTTACTGAACTCTTTTGAACCATTTATTTGGGCTGCAATCTGAGGTTTGCAGTAAACTCTAATGAACTTGTCCCCTGCAATAAGAGGTAACTCTGGTCTTCCTTTCCTGGGGCGGTCCTCATGAGAGCCAGTTTCATCATAAGCGCTTGATGGTTTTGCGAACTGCACTGAAATGTTCCGTATTGACTGACCTTCATGTTTCAAGTAATGATGGACCTGTCGTTTCTCCTTTGCTTATTTGTGCTTGTTCTCTTGCCAATTCTTGCCTTGCAGTCATGAGCAGGCAGTACAGGATGGGACTAAGCACGCACCCTTGAGGGCCCCCGTGTTGAGGTTCAGCGTGACGAATGTGTTTTTACCTACCCTTACCCAACCTGGGGGTGGCCCATCAGGAAGTCCAGGATCCAGTTGCAGAGGGAGGTGTTAATCCCAGGGTCTTTTAGCCTAAGTGATGAAGCGCTTCGAGGGCATATGGTTGTTGAAACGCTGACGCTGTAATCAATGAATAGCATTCTCACATAGGTGTTACTTTTTGGTCCAAGGGTGAAAGGGCAGTGTGGAGTGGCAAATAGAGATTGCATCATCTGTGGATCTGATGGGACGTAATGCAAATTGGATGTTGGGTCTAGGGTTTCTGGGATAATAGTGTTGCATGTGAGCCCATGACCAGCCTTTCAAGCGTTTCATGGCGCTACAAACGTGAGTTGCTACGGGTCTTGTAGTCATTTTAGGCAGGTTAACTCAGTGTTCTTGGGCCACCAGGGACTATGGTGGTCTGCTTGGAACATGTTTGGTATTACAGACTCAGACAAGGAGAGTTGAAAAATGTCAGTGAAGACCCTTGCCAGTTGGTTCAAAACATGCTCGGAGTACAAACGTCCTGGTAAATCCGTCTGGCCCTGCGGCCTTGTAAATGTTTGACCTGTTTTAAAGGTCTTTAACTCACATTGGTGTGGAGAGCGTGATCACACAGTCCGTTCCGGAACAGCTGATGCTCTCATGCAAGTTTTCAGTGTTACTTGCCTCGAAGCGAGCATAGAAGTTTAATTTAGCTCGTCTGGTAGGCTTGTGTCAACCGGGCAGCTCTCGGCTCTGCTTCCCCTTTGTAGTCTGTAAATGGTTTCCAACCCCTGGCCACATTCCACGAGCGTCAGAGCCGGTGTAGCACGATTTGATCTTAGTCCTGTATTGAACGCTTTGCCCTGTTTGATGGGTTCATCCGGAGGGCCAATAGAGCGGGATTTCCGTTATAAAGCTTCCGGGTTACTTTGAAGAATCTCAAAACTATAAAATATATTTTGATTTGTTTCCCCTTTTTTTGGTTACTACATGATTCCATGTGTGTTATTTTCATAGTTTTGATGTCGTTCACTATTATTCTGCAATGTAGAAAAATAAATAGTAAAAAAAAAAAAGAAAACCCTGGAATGAGTAGGTGTGTCCAAAACTTTTGACTGGTAACTGTTATATCTGCCTAGGAAATCAATGGTAAGCCTTTAGATTGGGATCATAAGGGCACCAAAGGCAATGTTTCGGTAAACCATGAACTCTGTCTCTATCATAATCCAACAAATGCAGCCTGGACCCTGCCTGCTGTAGACAGACACATCAACAAGGCAGGCAGGAAGGCAATGCCCAAAGATCCCTCTCTCTTATCATCTCTGTCCGTGGGATGATAAGACCCTGAATGCTCAGACAATAACTCTGCTCTCAGGTACGGATGTTACCATCCACACGTTCCACTCCCAGGGAGTCGACACAACAGGTAGTAGCATTATGGATAGACCTAGGTTCCAAATAGTATTTGTTTCTTTAAAAGAAATACTTGAAAAGCTGTGTTTGAGCCTGTTTGCAATTGGAACCGATAAAGCAGGCACCAATCTAAATCAAAAAGCAAGTGCTTCTAAGTATTGTTTTGCCTGAAGTTTCTCTGTCCATTTTCTCAGAAACGTGGTATTATCAGAGGCCCAGTTCGGCAAAGGACGTATCTCTCCAATTGATTAAAGACACGTTTTGTTTTCCGATTCATTTGGGGTTGGATGAGAAGCGAGTGAGTGGGGGAGTGAAAAGAAGACAGAAAAAAGGAAGAAGATGGAGGAAGTGAAATGAGAAAGGGAAGTTCCCTTCTGCCAGTAATAAGCACTAGTGCATATATTGACTTGGACTTCCGGTCCAACCAACTGACCTTCAGTTCCAGGCCCGTTGAGAACGCTCCTCTTACCCTTTGTTCAGGTTCAAAGATTGTTAGAAACAGAGAATCAGTAACAAGAGGCTTCTACATTAGAAAGTCATAATGACGA
>NW_019950716.1:0-7570 GCF_002910315.2 Salvelinus sp. IW2-2015 | reverse complement strand
TTTTAGGCGAAAAAGGGTCCGATCCTATTAAGAAGGCAGAGCAGCGCTTTTTTTATCTTCACAGTTCCCGCTGTTCCATAAGGTGTATTTTTATCTGTTTTCTAAATGATTCTACTGCTTGCATCAGTTACCTGMTKGGGAATAAAGTTCCATGTAGTCATGGCTCTATGTAGTTCTGTGCCAATTGTCACTTTCCGAAGTCCCTCTTTGTAGCACCTGACCACACGACTGAACAGTAGTCCAGGTGTGACAAAACTAGAGCCTGTAGGACCTGCCTTGTTGATAGTGTTGTTAAGAAGGTAGAAACTAGGGCCCGTAGGACCTGCCTTGTTGATAGTGTTGTTAAAAAGGCAGAGCAGCACTTTATTATGGACAGACTTCTCCCCATCTTAGCTACTGTAGTATCAATATGTTTTGACCATGACAGTTTACAATCCAGCATTACTCCAAGCAGTGTAGTCACCTCAATTTGCTTAATTTCCACATTATTCATTACAACATTTAGTTGAGGTTTAGGGTTTAGTGAATGATTTGTCCCAAATGCAATGCTTTTAGTTTTTGACTAACCTATTCCTTGCCACCCATTCTGAAACTAACTGCAGCTCTTTGTTAAGTGTTGCTGTGATTTCAGTCACTGTAGTAACTGACGTGTATGCTATTGAGTAATCCGCATACATAGAAAATAGTTAGGGGCCTAGACAGCTGCCCTGGGGAATTCCTGAATTCCTGATACATTAAAGAACACCCTCTGTGTTCTGTTAGACAGGTAACTATTTTTCCACAATACTTATATATTTTTATTTTACCTTAATTTAACGAGGAAAGTCAGTTAAGAACAAAGTATTATTTTTACAATGATGGCCTACCCCGGACAAAACTGGGCCAATTGTGCACCACCCTATGGGACTCCCAATCATGGCCGGTTGTGATACAGCCTGGAATCGAACCAGGGTCTGCAGTGACACCTCTAGCACTGAGATGCAGTGCCTTAGACCGCTGCGCCACCCGGGAGCCCATGTAGCAGGGGGGTGTAAAGCCATAACACAGCACTTTTTTTCCAGCAGCGGACTATGATCGATAACGTCAAAAGCCGCACAGAAGTCTAACAAAACAGCCCCCCAACACAATCTTTTTTAATATCAATTTCTCTCAACCAATCATCAGTCATTTGTGTAAGTGCGGTGCTTGTTAAATGTCCTTCCCTATAAGCGTTTGTTGTCAATCTGTTTACTGTAAAATAGTGTTATATCTGGTCAAACACCATTTTTTTCCCAAAAGGTAAATCAAATTAACTTTGAAACATCTTTTAGTAGAATTTGTATGTAACAACAAAAATATTGTTCATCCCGTGAGAGGTACCAGATCCCGTGAGAGGTACCAGATCCCGTGAGAGTTACCAGATCCCGTGAGAGGTACCAAATCCCATGAGAGGTACCAGATCCCATGAGAGGTACCAGATCCCGTGAGAGGTACCAGATCCCACGAGAGGTACCAGATCCCGTGAGAGGTACCAGATCCCACGAGAGGTACCAGATCAGGCCAAATATGGAACAAAAGTCTAAAACGCACTGATCACTGATCATAGGACCTACTAAAGAGATGAGTCTTCAGTAAAGACATTAATACGTTGAGACCGAGTCTGCGTCTAGTACATGGATAGGCAGAACACAACATGGAGACAAAATATAGCTTACTACATGTTGTCGACAATCTCGACCAACCCTGTCTGTTTTTGGCTCCCTAGTGGCTCACGGTCAGATGTGTTGCTGAGCAACCAACCTGTCTATAATAATACTAACTAGTAGTGTTCTCCTCAGCTAAAACACGTACTGTTTACCAAAGGGGGCGGGGCTTGCGAAACGGCTCTTGCGCACCTCTGGCTAGTTCGTGCGAGTCATGGGAATGAGGAACATGGATTACTACCATGGATTCTGAATATTGGGAAAGATAATTGCGCAGAAAAGGTATTTGCCATTGTATTGTGCGTGTGACAATTAAAAAACTTAAACTTGGCTGTGTAAGTGGTACCCTCTCCCATCTCTCCCCTGGTACACTGTTGTGTTTAAACCCAGAGCAACATCAAATGCATAAATTGGGTCAGAAAAAAGGAGGCTAAGAGAGTCTGTCTGGTCTTCTTACCGCAGTCTGGTCCTTCACACAGTCTGTCTGGTTCTTTCACCACAGTCCTGGTTTCACGACAGTCTGTCTGGTCCCTTCCACCACAGTTGGCTTTCCACCACAAGTCTGGTCCTTCATACCAGTCTGGTCCTTCACCACAAGTCTGGTCCTTCAACACAGTCTGGTCCTTCAACCGCAGTCTGGTTTACCGAGTCCTGGTCGCTCACCAACAGTCTGGTCCTTCCACCGCAGTCTGGGCCTTCACCTCAGTCCTGGGCCTCACCACAGATCTGACTGGGTATTACCAACAGTCTGGTCCTTACCACAGTCTGGTCCTTCACCACAGTCTGGGCCTTCACCATAGTCTGGCCTTCACCACAGTCTGTCTGGTCCTTCCACCACAGTCTGGTCCTTCCACACACAGTCGGGTCTTTCCACCACAGTCCTGGGGTCTTCACCACAGTCTGGGCCTCACCACAGTTCTGGGCCTTCACCACAGTCCTCCTGGTCCTTCAACCACAAGTCTGGTCCTTTCACCAACAGTCTGGTCCTTCACCACAAGTCCTGGGTACTTCACACAGTCTGGGTCTTTCCACCCACAGTCTGGGGCCTTCCCACAGTCTGGGTCATTCACCACAGTCTGGTCCTTCACCGCAGTCGCTGGCCTTCACCACAGTCCTGGTCTTCACCAACAGTCTGTCCTTCATGCAGTCGGTCCTTCATCCACAGTCTGGTCCTTCACCAACAGTCTGGTCTTCACCAACAGTCTGGGTTCTTCCACAGTCTGGTCCTTCACCAACAGTCTGGGCCTTCTACCACAGTCTGTCTGGTCCTGCGAGAGAGAGGGTCTTCACATAGTCTGACTGGTTTCTTCACCACCGTCTGGACTTGCACCACAGTCTGGTCTTTTCACACAGTCTGGTCCTTCACCACAGTCTGAGTTCTTCACCACAGGCTGGTCCTTCACCAGTCTGGTCCCTTCACCATAGTCTGAAACTGGTCTTCAAACCACTGTCTGGACGCTTCACCACAGTCTGGTACTTCAACCACAGTCTGGTCCTTCACACAGTCTGGCTTTCACCAGTCTGGTCGCTTCACCACAAGTCCTGACTGGTCCTTCACCACCGTCTGACCTTCACCAAACAGTCTGGGCTTCACCACAGTCCTGGTCCCTTCACAACAGTCTGGTCTTCACCACAGTCTCCGTGTAAGACCATCCAATAAAATCATGGTGTGTGTGTGTGTTGTGTGTGTGTGTGTGTGTGTGTGTGGTGTGTGTGGTTGTGTGTGTTGTGGTGTTTGTGTGTGTGTGTGTGTGTGTGTGTGGTGTGTGTGTGTGTGTGTGTGTGTGTGTAAGAGAGCATGATGGAGAAGATAAATACTACAAACCCAAGAGGATATCGTTACATTTGTGTGAAACGTGAATTTGTGATTTATGAAAAATGCTTGATAACACACACACACACCACACACACACACACACACACACACACACACACACACACAACACCACAACACACACACACACACACAACACACACACAACACACCACACAGCATCACACCCACACACCACACCACACCACGCACATTAACACACACATTACACACACATTACCACCACCAAACGGTGTTTCTGTTTGGCGATGCAGTAGAAAGGAACCTAACGAGACATCCCAGATTCTGGCCCAGGCCTCAAGTAGCGGACCACACGGCCGGTCCCAATTCGCTGACCCTCGTCAAGTTTTCTCATCCTGTCGTGAACGACTCTGCGCGCTGGTCCGTTGAGACTCGTCTGTTGTCCAGGCGACGATGATCTCTGTAATACGGCTTTGGGGACATTCGCATCTAATGTGTATTCATCCAGTCAGTATTTTAGGAAAAACAGAAAAAACCTTCTTAGAATGTGTCCAACACGTGTTGCTGCTAAGCGTTTTTCAATAGACACGGGCATTGAATCCCGTGGCTCATTGGTTTGTAACAGATCGGCCGTGTCGTCAGAGCACGTGCAGACCAGCTGGCTGGTGTGTTAGCGGACATATTCACAATCCTTATCCCAGTCTGCTTGTTGCACATGCTTCAAGAGGGCGCACCAATTTTTTCCTGTCCCAAGAAAGCGAAGGTAAATGAGCAAAACGACTATCGCCCCGTAGCACTCAACTTCCGTCATCATGAAGTGCTTTTGAGAGACTAGCAATGACAAACTATCACCTCCACTTACCTGACATTTTAGACCCACACTTATTTGCTTGCCCGCCCCAATAGGTCCCAACAGCACCCATCTGACAAGAGGAAACCTATGTGAGAATCGCTGTTCAAATCGACTACAAGCTCAGCATTTAAACACCATAGTACCTCCAAACTCGTCATCAAGCTCGAGACCCTGGGTCTCGACCCCAACCCTGTTGCAACTGGGTACTTGGACTTCACTGACGGGAACGCCCCAGGTGGTGAGGGTAAGGTAACAACATTTCACAACAACCTCTGATCCTCCACTCTTTGTACCACAAGGGTGCATTCCTGAGCCCTCTCCGTACTCCCTGTTCACCCATGACTGCGTGGCCATGCACGCCTCCCTTCAATCAATAAGTTTGCAGACGACAACTACAGTGGTCGGCTTGATTACCAACAACGACGAAGACAGCCCTACAGGGAGGAAGGTGAGGGCCCCTCGGAGTGTGGTGTCCAGAAAACAACGCTCTCAACTCACGTCAACAAAACAAAGAGATGATTGTGGACTTCAGGAAACAGCAGAAGGGAGCATCCCTCCCTATCCACATCGAGCGGGGCGCAGTGGAGAAGAAGAAAGTTTTAAAGTTCCTCGGCTACACATCATGGACAAACTGAAATAGCCACGCCAACACAGACAGCGTGGTAAGAAGTGGGTAGGGAGGCTGAAGAAATTCGGCTTGTCACCTAAAACCCTCACCAACTTTTAATAAAGATGCACAATCGAGATGCATCCTGTCGGGCCTGTAATCAAACCGCCTGGTACGGGCAATGCTCTGCCTACAACCGTAAGGTTCTCCAGGGGTAGTGAGGTCTGCACAACGCATCAACCGGGGGCAAACTACCTGCCCTCAGGACACCTACACCACCCGATGTCACAGGGCAGGCAAAAAGATCATCCCAGGAACAACAAACCACCCGAGCCACTGCTGTTCACCCCGCTATCATCCAGAAGGCGAGGTCAGTAACAGGTGAATCAAAGCAGGGACCGAGAGCTGAAAAAACAGCTTCCTATCTCAAGGCCATCAAGACTGTTAAACAACCATCACTAACAATTGAGTGGCCGCTGCAACATACTGGACTCCACTCTAGCCACTTATAATAAAAATTGGATGTAATAAATGTATTCACTAGCCACCTTTTAAACAATTGCCACTTAAATATAATGTTTACATACCCTACATTTAAACTCAATCTCATATGTAAACACTGTACTCTATCACCATTTACTGCACTCTGCCTATGCCGTTCCGGAACCATCCGCTCATCCATAATATTTATAAGTACATATTCTTATTAATTCCTTTACACTTGTGTGTATTAGTAGTTGTTGTGAAATTGTTAGATTACTGTAGATAGTTCCTGCACGTCGGAACTAGAAGCAACAAAAAGCATTTTTCGCTACACTCGCATTAACATCTGCTAAACCATTGGTACGTGACCAATAGCAAAATTGATTTGCTTTGATTTGATCCAGGTCTGAATTAAACGAAAGTGTAACCCTATTTCCCATAAGGCTCTGGTCTAAGTAATGGCCTGTAAAGAAGGACTATGGAGTCATTTGGGGACTCATCCAAGTCTCCTCTGGAAGAAGTAAAACATACGACTGAGATAAAATAGAGTCCAAGAGTCTCCGGTCGCTCAGAACCGATCCCACTGATGTTTGTATATATATATTATGTGAATACAGAGCTTCGGAAGTATTCATACCCCTTTGACTTATTCCAAGCAATTTTGTTGTGTTACAGCCTGAATTCACCCATGGATTAATTGTTAAAACATTATGACTAAAGTGAAGAAACATGTTTTAAAGAAATGTTTGCAAACTTTTATTGAAAAATGAAATAACAGAAAATGTCTCGCATTTACAAACATTAAGTATTCACACCCCTGAGTCAATACTTTGTAGAAGCAGCTTTGGCAGTGATTTTACCACACCAGCTGTATGTCTTTCTGGGTAAGTCTTTAACAAGCTTTACACACCTGGATTGCACAATCTTTGCAATTATATTTTTTTCTTTAACCAGATAAGACCAGGTAATGTTGATCGTTTGCTTGACAGCTTTTTTTCACAGATCTTGACAGCAAGATTTTTCAAGTAGATTTAAGTCAAACTGTACCTAGGACTCTCAGGAACATTCAATGTTGTGTTGGTAAGCAACACCAGTAGTTTATTTGACGTGTTGTAATGGTGTTGTCCTGCTGAAAGGTGAATTCATCTCCCAAAGTGTCTGGTGGAAAGCAGACCTGAACAGGTTTTCCTCCCGACTCTGTCTGTGGCTAAGCTATGACAGTTATTTGTTTATCCTAAAAAAAAACTCCCTAGTGCCTTGATGAAAGACAGCATGACCCATAACATAATGCAAACCAACCACCACGCTTTAAAAATATTTGTTAATTTATTAATATTTAACTAGTCAGAACAAATACACATGTTTATTTTAACATGAACCGGACGACGCTGGGACAATTGTTGCCGCCCTGTGGGGCCACCCCAAATCACGGCCGGATGTTCTACAGCCTGGATATGACGAGTGGTAATCGGTAAGAGGAGGCTGTAAAGGACACCATGTCTTCTTAGTTTAGTACAGGGACCTCGTTCGGTCCCATTGTAAACTAAATAAAAACAACAAATTTAAACAGACTAGACCTATAGGCTATTGACAACACTTCCTGTATGCCGTTACCTCACGAGTAATTCTGAGCTGAAAACAAAACATTTTAGTATTATTCCATTTAACAGACTCCAAGCTAATAGGCACATTGCGATCAAAACTTAATCTTAACTGGTAGATTTCCAAAACTATCGTTTGCTTGAGGTGCAGCGGGACACTTCTGTAGAATGGTGAGTTCTCTCTGAGATGGTGAGATCTCTGTAGATGGTGAGTGTGGGAGTCTGTAGATGGTGAGGTGGTGGGGAATGTCTGTAGATGGTGGACGTGGTGGGGAGTCTGTAGATGGTGAGTGGTGGGGAGTCTGTAGATGGTGAGTGGTGGGGAGTCCGTAGATGGGAGTGGTGGGGAGTTCTGTAGATGGTGAGTGTGGGGGAGTCTGTAGATTGTGAGTGGTGGGATCTCTGTAGAAATGGTGAAGTGGTGGGGAGTTCTGTAGATGGTGAGTGGTGGGAGTCTGTAGATGGTGAGTGGTGGAAGTCCTGTAGATGGTGAGTGTGGGGAGTCTGTAGATGTGAGTGTGGGGAGTCTGTAGATGGTGAGTGGTGGGG